>NW_012115522.1:953734-954202 GCF_000951035.1 Colobus angolensis palliatus
TTTTTTTTTTTTTTTCCAACTGATAATCTTGGATTTTCTAAGCAATTGATGACATTTTGCAAATGATAACAGAGGCCTATCTTTAAAAGGACAAGCAAAAAGACTAGGGAAAATATTTCTAAAATATATTAAAGACAAAAACAATTAATGTTTACAACATATAAAGAGTGCCAAGACTGGGAGCGGTGGCTCACACCTGTAATCTCAGCATTTTGGGAGGCCGAGGTGGGTGGATCACTAGAGGTCAGGAGTTTGAGACCAGCCAGGCAGGCCAACACGGTAAAACCCAGTCTCCACTAAAAATACAAAAATTAGACAGGTGTGGTGGCACGCACCTATAGCCCCAGCTACTCAGGAGGCTGAGGCAACAGAATCGCTTGAACCCAGGAGACAGAGGTTGCAGTGAGGCAAGATCACACACTGCACTCCAGCCTGGGAGACAGAGTGAGACTCTATCTCAAAAAAAAA
>NW_012115522.1:954397-958814 GCF_000951035.1 Colobus angolensis palliatus
AAAAATACAAAATACAACAATGAAATGCCCTCTTATAGCCAATGATTATAGAGTAAGAAGGACAATGTCTAAGCCAGGCAAGGCGGTGTGCACCTGCATCCCGGCTAATGGGGAGGCTGAGGAGGGAGGACCCCTTGAGCCCAGGGGTTTTAAGCTAGCCTGAGCAACATAGCAAGATCCCATCTCTTAAAAAAAAAAAAAAAGAAACAGAAACAATCTCAAATGTTAGAAAGGGTACTGAAAAATGGACAAGCTAGATGGGACTATAAATTGATGTCACTGTAGAGAGCAATTCAGCATTATCTCCTTAAAAATTAAATGCACATCACTTTCACCCAGAAATTCCATTTCTAGGAATCCCAATATTAAATAAGTTCTAGAATTAAAGAGTAAGTTATATTATAAAATGACGTATGGTTAAAAAAGATGTTTAAATAGCACTTAAGTTGTTCCAGTATCTATGTAGTTATTCTACATATATATATGTTACATATGGTAACACATATAAATATAAACTATACCAACTTACCTATCGTGTTTCATGAAGAACACATAGGCAAAACAAAATTCACGTTTTTAATCACAAAAGTACACATAGTTGAATTCTAAAGAGTTAAAATGTTACAGCAGGAAATGGTTAATGTATCTGGGAATATCCACACATTGAAACACTATGTGGCTACTAAAAAAAGAATGTGTTACAGCTGTACATACTAACATGGAAGATCTAAACCTTAATGTCAAGTTAAAATTTAAGAGGGAGCAAAAAAGATAAAAGACACATTTACAGACATATTAAGTACATAAAAAGATGCATATTAAACCGTTAACTGTGGTCACACTTCTGGACAGCAAATGAGGATGGGGTTAGGAAACTGAGGTACAATACACTGCATTGTTTACCGGATGTACTTCCACACTTTTACATGTTTAAAAGTCACAATTACTTAAAACTTCATAATTTTTCAAAAACAGAAAAATCAAATGACACAATGACATTCATTTTTTTTTTCTTTGCAACTTTCTAGAAGTTTCTGAAAAACAGGTTTTCTGAGACGTCTCCACGTTGATTTCAACCACTGATAATCAGTTATCTGGGACTAAGTAGTGAAGGTTCACTGTGAATGAGTACCATGAAGGCACTAAGAAAAAACAGAGGGCATCAGACAATTCCAAACGTTCTGGTAAAAGCTTAAATACCCAGTAATCGTGATATATTCGGTTTTCTTTCTACAGAAGTAAAATATTTGAACACTGTAACAAACTTACCAGTGTTCACAAACACAATAAGAAGATTTTATTGTATTCTTAAACTAGCTTAAAAAAAAAAAAAAAAAGGTCTGTCTCTTGGAAGAGCAAACTCCCCCACCAAAAAACAAAACAAGGCCAGGAGAAGTAGTTCACATCTGTAATCCCAGTACTTTGGAAGGCCAAGGCGGGCAGGATCAGTTGAGGTCAGGAGTTCAAGATCAGCCTGGCCAACATGGCAAAACCCTGTCTCTACTAAAAATACACAAATTAGCTGGGCATAGTGGTGCATGCCTGTAATCCCAGCTCTTCAGGAGGCTGAGGCAGGAGACTTGCTTGAACCCAAGAGGCAGAGCTTGCAGTTGAGTCAAGATTGTACCACTGTACTCCAGCCTAGGCAACTGAGGGAGACTGTCTCAAAAACAGAAAAAAGGGCAGGGTGCAGTGGCTCACACCTGTAATTCTAGCACTTTGGAAGGCTGAGGCAGGCGGATCACGAGGTCAGGAAATCAAGACCATCCTGGCTATCTCAGTGAAAACCTGCCTCTACTAAAAATACAAAAAATTAGCTGGACGTGGTGGCACACACCTGTAATCCCAGCTACTCGGGAGGCTGAGGCGGGAGAACAGTGTGCACCCAGGAGGCGGAGCTTGCAGTGGGCCAAGACTGCACCACTGGACTCCAGCCTGGGCGACAGAGCAAGACTCCATCTCAAAAATAAAAATTAGCCAGGCATGGTGGTGGGCGCCTGTAATCCCAGCTACTAGGGAGGCTGAGACATAATAATGGCTTGAACCCGGGAGGCAGAGGTTGCAGCGGGCAGAGATCACACCACTGCTCTTCAGCCTGGGCAACAGGAGACTCTGTCTCAAGCAAAACAAAACAAACAACAACAAAACAATGAAAATCACCAAGAGGGTAGGATAAGGGGCCAAAGAGTCTGTTAGACTGGAAAGCAACACTGTATTTTCTATGGATTAACATTTACACAAACATTAACTCCACTAATGGACAGTCTTTTCTACTCTTTATCATTTTGTTTAGTTTATCTGGCAAGGGGGATGCAAAACAAACCCAAGAAGAAACAGGGAACATGGCTAGGATATACACAATTCTCCCAACTCATAAACCACTAGGGTATTGGGAAACAACACTCTACATCCTGGCTCTCAGGGATTTCCCAATTCTGAAAATCCCACATTGCAATGGGACATATCACTTGGAATGTTACAAAAGGGATTCATTGTGTTACATTAAAACTTAGTTCCCCATACACAGTAATTTTAAGTATAAGGCTAACGCAAAAACAAATTGACCAACTTCAGAAGCATTTCTCTTAGATGAAGACATCAGGATGTCTTTTCTTCTATGCAACATGCTCCTGGAATAACTCTTTCAAGGAGGCATCCTTTTCAAAGACCAGAGGAAAAGCTGTCAAACATCGCACAAGGCAGAGTGTGTACACACACTGCCTTCTAACACACCAAGCAGTCTTACTCCAGGTTTTCTCAAAGCCAGTCAAAACAGCCTTTCCAGCCAAGCCTATACTCCCAGGTCTGTCTTGGTCTCTCCCCATCCAAGACTGAATTTCCTGAAGCACCCTCCCAGAACCTGATATCTGACAATTGATTATCCATAAAAATGCTTACTGGATAGATGAAAGAGATGATGCATTATCAGAAGCGAATGAAGCTCTATATATGACTAAAGCATAGGATCTGCCGGAGAAAGTTGCAGATGAGACCATCTGGCAAGGGGACACAGTTAAAGGTTTTAAGCAGAATGGCAGAGTATATTTCCATTCTGTGAAAGGTTAGCTGGCTCTCCTGAAGACAGCAAGGACTGAAAGGCAGACAAGCTTGGCGACAGGAAAGTGGCTTAAGGCTGTGAAAAAGCTTTGCTGGTTGCCTGAAATAGGACAGCAGCAGCATAGAGGTAAGTCAACAGATTTGAGAGATTCTTGGAAAGTAGAACTGTTGAATCTGGTGAAGGATTAGTCAGGGAGGGGAGGGGAAGAGCTGGATAGTGGGGATAATGGGATCATTTACCAGACACATTAGCATCCAACTAGAAGTGGTGTAGACACTTGGATATTTGAATCTGGATTTCAGGACAGAAGTCTGGGACGAAGGACACCATCCATGGGAATGCAGGACAATGAGAAATGAAGACGCAGGACGGAGTGCCAAGGAACACTACCATTTTCAAACCAAATCCGGGGGAAAGAGGAAGAGGGGAATGTAGGGTTGGGGTCAAGGAGGAAGAGGAAAGTCAACCAAGTGTGGTGTCATTGAAGCCAAGGGAAGGGAACATCAAGGATGGAAAAATCCAAGATGTAACCTCTGTCAGTCCTGGGATAAATTGTGCATTTTGTTTCCTTCCTCAAACTTTATTTTCCCAGGATCCTCAATAACATGCATTTTATTATTAATCAGAAAAAAAAATCTGTTTTTTAAGAAAATTATAAAAATCTGTTATGATACCCTCATAAATTAAAGAGCCACAGATAGTGTACTATCCACAGGACATGTGTTTTGAATTTGTTTTCTGGGTCTGGTGATGGATTAGTACAGATCTTTCTATCTGCTCCAGCCTCATGACCAATGATACACATTGCCCAGCCTCCTGGCCAAGGTCTGGGATCCCGGCAGAGCAGAGCTGGCTAACCCATACACAGATGGCCCAGTGACCTTGGGTTCATTAGCATACTGTTCTAATCAAGTGAGCTAACCAGCAACAGACGTGGCCTACTTTGTCCCACTTCCCACCACTAGTGAGGCCAAAGTTCCTCAACTCCGCGCCATTTCCTATAAACAAGAGATTGCCTATAAACATCCACAGATACAGGAGGTCCAAGGCTCACCAAAAATATTTGTTCATTGTTTCTAAATAGGATTTATGTTTACTTACAAGCTATCTGCCCTGGCAAACAGAAGTGTATCATTAATAAAAATGACGGTAGCCACTGAGCCAGCATAGATAGCAATCAATGACCCAATGCCTGTTGTTCTGATGACATTAAAAGGGGAGGAGGGAGTGGGGGAGGGGGCACAACAAAAATAAATATTTCTAAGGTCAATAAAGATTTAAGAAAAAAACATTCTGGCCAGGCGCAGTGGCTCACACCTGTAATCCCAGCACTTTGGGAGGCCAAGGTGGGCGGATCAC
>NW_012115522.1:959514-975455 GCF_000951035.1 Colobus angolensis palliatus
CCGGGCAACAGAGCGAGGCTCTGCCTCAAATTAAAAAAAAAAAAAAAGAACAATGTCAATTAGAAAAAACTGGAATGTGCTCCAGACACAACCTTGAACTTCACTGGCCCCATCTTTTTAGGTGAAGGTGTTGAACAAACACGGTTCTTGGGTGACCTTCCAGCTCAAAAGGCCTATGATAGCCTAAATCGATGTCATTATACTGACAACCTGGGTAGGAGGGAGTGGGAGAAATCTTTAAAAGTAGCTTTTGAGTATGTAAATGTCCATGTTTACATACTATTGTTGGAAAAGAAATGTCTATTTCAGGAGAAGTTAACAAACTTTTATAGACCTCTCTATTGAATATTTGTGCATTTTAATTCATTGGTTTAAAAAAATGAAGTACTATTGGAATGTTGTATCTACTATTTTTCTCTCCTCCTCAATACAACACTTAAAAAAGAATGAACTAACTTCAAATAATTCTTGGGATAAGTAGCCTATCTTTCCAGGAAAAGAAAATGTAAGAACTTAACTTGGACTGGAGTATCTCTGTTCAAATGGATTTTACTATAATTGGTTTTGAGAGGGCAAGAACCATGGAGATGGGGTGCTAAAAATAGATGTAGTAAAGTTGGGGGGAAAGTACGTGCAAGACTGACACTAATAATTACAAAAAAAAGTAGTGTCATTCCTATTAAAATAAGAAATCTGAGCCCATTCCGGGAACACTCATGGACTGTCACAGTCATCTGGGCTCAGGGCTGGCCCTGTTACCCACAGAGGTCCCTCAGCCTCAGTGGACAGCCTTATAAGGCAACTGAGCTCAGAGAAAAGATAAGAACACCAAGCACTTAACATTTCCAGAGGCCTCTGCAAATATTAACTCATTAATTCTCACAGTGTTCTGCGAAAGCCCTGCTACTATCAGTTCCAAAAGACACTGGGGAAGAAAGATGCCTAATTACCACTAATTATAGCAAGATGTGTAAGGAGCTGGCAGCCCTTCCTAGTAGGCACCATGTTCACCACCAGATAAGCCTCAACTCTGTCAGTAACTGAACAAACAAACACTTGCGTACTATGGGACAGAAAGGAGAAGAAACATTTCCTTTCTTTTTTTTTTTTGAGACAGGGTCTCGCTGTCACCCAGGCTGGACTGCCGCGGTGTGATCATGGTTCACTGCAGCCACTGCCTCCCAGGCTCAAGTAATCCTCTCACCTCAGCCTCCCAAATAGCTGAGACTATAGGCGCATGCCACCACGCTCAGCTAATTTTTAAATTTTTTGTAGAGATGGGTTTTCGAGATGTTGCCCATGCTGGTCTCAAACTCCTGAGCTCAAGTGATCCACCCACCTCCACCTCCCAATGTGCTGGGATTACAGGCGTGAGCCACCATGGCCAGCCAGGAGGAAAATTTCTCAGTTTTGACAGTAAGTAAGGAAAACACACCACCCTCCCTCCTCTGTCTTCCACAGAATCTCCAGAAGATTCCAATCCTTAGAATAAGACTCCGACTTAACAGCCTCCAGGAGGAGCAAAGCACAGGCCAGGGTCTGGAGTAAAGACACATACAGAAGGAAGTGAGATGTGCTTTTCCCAAGTTTGTTTCCATTCACCAAGATGACACTTTCACCTTCATGAATAAACTCGAAAACTGTGATTACAGTGCCAGTATGAGATAAGACAGAGATCTTTACAGTCTGGAGAGGATTAAGTGGCTTCATTAAAAATTATTAAGAAAATATCATGGCCAGGCGCAGTGGCTCACCCCTGTAATCCCAGCGTCTTGAAAGGCCAAGGGAGGATGATCACTTGAGCCCAGGAGTTAAAGACCAGCCTGGGCAAAGTAGCAAGACCCCATCTCTTGAAATAATCTCTTGAATAAATTTTCTTTAAAATAGCCTGGCATGGCTGTGTGCACGTGCAGTCCTGGCTTTCCAGGAGGCTGGGGTAGGAAGATGTCTCGAGCTTGGGAGTGAGAGGCTGCAGTGAACTATGATTGCATCACTGCATTCCAGCCTGGCTGACACAGTAAGATCTTGCCTCTAAAAAAAACAAAACAACCAACCAACAACAACAACAAAAAAAAAAACAGGAAAAAAGATAAAGAAAATTTCAATGTCAGTTATCAAATAATGTTTATTGACCATCTATACCATATGACATTTCGTGGTCAGGTGCTAGAAATATAAAATATTAGCAGTTAATTTTATTTTTATACACACACACATACATATATATATATTTTAAAGTCACCCAGAGACATAAAAGAGTAGTAGTTGGCCAGGCACGATGGCTCATGCCTGTAATCCCAGCACTCTGGGAGGCCAAGGGGGGCAGATCACGAGGTCAGCAGATCAAGACCATCCTGCCTAACATGGTAAAACCCCATCTCTAAAAATACAAAAAATTAGCCAGGCGTGGTGGCATGTGCTTGTAGTCCCAGCCACTTGGGAGGCTGAGGCAGGAGAATCATTTGAACCAAGGAGGCGGAGGTTGCAGGGAGCCGAGATTGTACCACTACACTCCAGCCTAGGCAACAGAGTGAGACTCCATCTCAAAAAAATAAATAAATAAAATAAAAGAGTAGCAGTTAAATGTGTGTGTGCGTGTGTGTGTGTGTGTTTTAAGTCCCCCAGAATGTAAGCTTTGCCAAAATGTTTAAGTCCCCATGGAGGCAGGGCTCTTAGCTTTGTTCACTAATTTATTCCAACTGCCAACTAGTGCCAGGCACACAGTAGGTATTCAATATATACTTGTTGGATGAACTGTCTTTTGAAAAACTGAGCTCAACATCTAAATGAATACATGTAGACACATAAAAGAATGTAAGTAAGGCCAGATGCGGTGGCTTATGCCTGTAATCCCAGCACTTTGGGAGGCCAAGGCAGGCAGATCACAAGGTCAGGAGATTGAGACCATCCTGGCCAACATGGTGAAACCCCGTCTCTATTAAAACTACAAAAATTAGCTGGGTGTGACGGTGCTTGCCTATAATCCCAGCTACTCGGAAGGCTGAGACAGGAGAATCGCTTTAGCCAGGGAGTCGGAGGTTGCAGTGCGCCAAGATCGCGCCACTGCACTCCAGCCTGGCAACAGAGTGAGACTCCATCTCAAAAATAAAATAAAATAAAAAATAAAGAACAGATTAGGATGCATATTCACTGTGCTAAGTCAGTAACTGACTCAACAGTCCTATTGGGGGAAAGCCCAAAAGATAAGCTTGGACAGAAAAAAGTTGAAGTAACTGGAGAGGATTAAAGAAAACACTCTAGGCCAGGCATGGTGGCTCACACCTGTAATCCCAGCACTTCAGGAGGCTGAGGCAGGCAGATCACCTGAGGTTGGGAGTTCGAGGCCTGCCTGACCAACATGGAGAAACCCCTTCTCTACTAAAAATACAAAATTAGCCAGGCATGGTGGCTCACACCTGTAATCCCACTACCTGGGAAGCTGAGGCAGGAGAACTGCTTGAAGCCAGGAGGCAGAGGTTGCAGTGAGCTGAGATCACACCATTGCACTGTAGCCTTGGGCAACAAGAGCAAAACTCTATCTCAAAAAAAAAAAAAAAAAAAGAAAAGAAAAGAAAACACTCTAGGCACTAGACATTGACGGACCCGGAGGTGGAATGCTTTGTAATAACAGACTGACATCTAGAAAGTGTCAACAACCCAAATATATGTGAACAGATGAATGGACAAACAAAACATAGCACATCCATACACCAGCGACATCACTCAAATAATGGGAAAGGTACCAACTCATGCTGTAAGATGGATGAGCCTTGAAAACATGATGCTAAGTGAAAAAAGCCAAAAGACCAATCTTGTATCGTTCCATTTGCATGAAATGTCCGAAACAGGCAAATCCATTGAGGAAAAAAGGCAGATTCGCAGTTGCTTTGGGTTAAGGAGAGGAGGAAATGCTGACTGATTGGTTAATGGATTTGGGATTTTTTTCAGGGGTTGACAAAATGTTCTAAAATTAGATAGTGGTGATGGTTCCACAGCTCTGAATATTCTAAGAACTATTCAAGTATACACTTTTTAATTTGAATTTTAAGAGATGAGAGAATTATTTCTCAAAACTGGATGTTACTGTCACCAAAACATGGTGGTGTGCAACTATACAGCGCTCTACGGTCTTCAGAACACTTTCACATACATCAAATCTTTGATCAAGGAGCTTCCAAATGTTTCTCGGTGCAACTGATTTATGGAGTAGAGCCTTTGATTTTTGTTTGTTTTGTTTTTGAGACAGAGTCTTGTTCTGTTGCCCAGGCTGGAGTGTAGTGGTACGACCTTGGCTCACTGCAACCCTCTCCTCCCAGGTTCAAGTGATTCTCCTGCCTCACCCTTCCAAGTAGCTGGAATTACAGGCGCCTGCCACCATACTAGGCTAATTTTTGTATTTTCAGTAGAGACAGGGTTTCGCTATGTTGGCCAGGCTGGTCTCAAACTCCTGGCCTCAGGTTATCCGCCTGCCTCAGCCTCCTGAAGTGCTGGATTGCTGGCATAAGCCACCGTGCCCAGCTAGAGTAGCACCTTTGGAAAAGGAACTTGCCATTCATGTTAGATGGACTAAGGGTGGGGAGAGTCCATTGAGGTTCTGGGGGTCTAACTTAAGGATCTAGACAAGCAGGATGGAAGAAGTAGAAAAGACTAGATTTTGGCAAGAGGAAGCCCAAGGCCATTTAGATTTTCTTAAACTAGGGATCCTGTAACTGGTCATCTCCTTGACAAGATTAGTTTCCACATTACCGATCGCCGAAAGCTTACACAAGTCCTGTGTTGCAAGCTCTTCTGTTTAGGGAGGCAGGATCCTGAGCTGATATGGGCCTAAGGAAGAGAACTCTTGTTCCCTTGAAGTAAACTTCTCTAGTACCTCTAAACTGGCAGTGAGGTCTAGTGAAATTGATGGATTTTGAACTAACTGACCGGGTTCAAATCCAGGCTCTGTTACTTATTAGCTGTGACCCATGGCAAGTTATTCAACTCACTGAGCCTCTCAGTTCCTCCTCTATTGGGAGGAGCGGTGGTGGATAACTACCCCACAGCACAGTGAAGATGACCGAGTTCATACCCAGTGATGTGAACAGTGCCGAGAACAAAGTCAAAAAGGTCCCCTTGTAACCATCAACTGTCAATCTCACATCAACTGCACTCTTCCTCCCTAGCACTTATTACAGTCTGTTATTCTCTATTTATCCGTGCTTAACTGTTTAATGTACACTTCCAACTACACCGTAACTTCCAGGATGATCAAGGACAATCTCTGTTTGCTGCTCACTGCACCAGCAGGGACTAATCCAAGTAGGAGTTGAGTACCTTTGGGATAACTAGATCATCTAGGAATTATACATTCAGCTAAGAGTCACCACGGCTGATAAACAGCCATGCTGTTCTGAAGAGGCAGAATGAAGAAGCACTCCCCCACCAAAAAAAAAAAAAAAGCAGGAAAAAATAAGCAAAGTTTTGGAGTAAACGGCTTCATCCAGAAAGTTAAGGCCGGGCATGGTGACTCACGCTTGTAATCCCGGTACTTTGAGAGGCTGAGCAGGGATGATCACTTGAGCTCAGGAGTTCAAGACCAGCCTGGGCAACATGGTGAAACCCCGTCTCTACTAAAAATACAAAAATTAGCTGGGTTTGGTGGCATGCGACTGCTATTCAGGAGGCAGAGATCGCAGTAAGCCAAGATTGCGCCACTGCACCCTGCTGGAATACAAAAGAAAGTTAAGGAAGAATAACCAAAGAAAAAAAATCCTTATTTTTCCAGTATGGTAACCTGAACAGCTTGCATGGCCTTGCATACCTAGGACCCAAAATGAGTTTGGAAAAAAAAAAAAAAAAAAGACTTAGCTAACTGGCATTGAGTTCTGCAGGTGTCTAACTTCTTCCCTGGTTGTATATCAATCACCTGTGGAACAGCCCTGATTGGAAAACCAATGACATTGACAAATAGTAATACCTTCCTTTTGAGTCAGGGTCCTGGTCTGCAGCCCAGGCTGAATGCAGTGGCGCAATCATGGCTCGCCGTGGCTCTTACCTCCTGGGCTCAAGGGATCCTGATCCTCCCATCTCAGCCTCCTGATAGCTGGGACTACAGGTGCATGCCGCCACGCCTGGCTAATTTTTGTATTTTTTGTAGAGACAGGGTTTTACCATGTTGCCCAGGTTAGTCTCAAACTCCTGGGCTTGAGCAATTCTCCCACTTAGTCTCCCAAAGTGCTGGGATTACAAGCATAAGGACGGTGCCCAGCCTAAAAATTCTTTAAAATATCCCCAAATACATACAATTCATTCATCAAAAAGTAACAGAGATAGCTTTTCCCTGCTCCTGTAAATATGCTACATTCATTCCTACTTTCAAACCTTTTTTTTTTTTTTTTAAGTGATAGGGCCTCACTCTGTTGTCCAGGCTGGAGTGCAATGACACAACCACAGCTCACTGCAGACTTGACCTCTTGGGCTCAAGCGATCTTCCCACCTCAGCCTCCCAAGTAGATATGACTACAGGCACACATCACCCATGCCTGTTAATCTTTTTTTTTTTACTTTTTATAGAGGCAGCATCTCGTTATGTTCCCCAGGCTGGTCTCGAACTTCTAGCCTCAAGCAATCCTCCCACCTCAGCCTCCACCTCCCAAAGTGCTGGAATTGCAGACATGGGCCACCACGCCAGGCCCCAAACTTTTATGATGGTGAAACTCTCCTAACCCAGTACCCATTTCTATTTAAATATTACCAGTTCCTCAAGGTCCACCTTTCTCTCTCAAAGCCTTTTATTCTGGTCCACACTGATCTCTTACTGAATTTCTAAGCCCTCTCCACCCATATTACACAATGTTGTCCATTTAAGTAGGATCAAATGTTATTCTCCCATTGTTTCCTGTGTTGACTGAGGTCTTTCCAAGAAGGCAAGAAAACTGCTTCTCAGTAACGACTTCTCCATCCCCCAGAAAGGCCAAGAAAACAGACTCTCAGCCTGTCTTTAACAAATATCAATGACTATGCCCAAGGGAGTCATACATACCTCTTCCACAACTAATGTTCTCTTCACCTACACCATCTGCCAAACAAAACCAAGGGCTAAAGGAAAAGAAGACATCTTTTATTTTGCAAAGGAGTTCCCAATTCCTTTGAGAAAGGTGCTATGATGCATATAAATTTAGCACTCCATGACCTCAATTGGAATCTACTGAAATAAACACTAAATGAGATGCAAATTCCACTCATATATAACAATCGGATGAGTCAATACTGAGGTTTCCATTACATCTGCTCATTTCCTAGAGTCACACTCAAACACATGTGTGTAGGCTTTGTGGAGGGCGTGCACTTCTCAGAATGCCTGTTAACAATTAAGGAGGCCTGTGGGCTGGGGTTAATGGTGATTGCCCTGCCCACACGGGGAGACCGGAGCTACACTCCTCAGACAGGATTTGACTCTTGGCATGTCGTGGGCATCCACAGTGAAAACAGCCCCTCCAGGGAAGATGCGATTGCCCTGAATGGTCTCTCCTCCATCCTGAGTAATACTTAAGGAGCTGCAACATGCTGGAGCGCCAAGGCAGCATCCTCAATTTGAAGGAGGAGGAGAAGGATCATTTTCACAAGGAGATATATACACCACAGTCTCTACCTAATAAAAGGCATTGTGGGGCAAAGCACGGTAGCTCATGCCTGTAAGTCTCAACACTTTGGGACATCAAGGCAAGAGGATTGCCTGAGGCCAGGAGTTAAGAGAAAAGTCTGGGAAATGTAATGCGACCCCTTTTCTACAAAAAAATTTAAAAATTAGCAGGGTGAGCCGGGTGTGGTGGCTCACGCCTATAATCCCAGAACTTTGGAAGGCTGAGGCAGGCGGATCACCTGAGGTCAGGTGTTCGAGATTAGCCTGTCCAACATGGTGAAACCCCACCTCTACTAAAAATAGACCAATTAGCCGGGGATGGTGGCAGGAGCCTGTAATCCCAGAACTTTGGGAGGCTGAGGCAGGCGGATCACTTGAACCCGGGAGGTGGAGGTTGCAGTGAGCCAAGATGGTGCTGTTGCAGTGAGCCAACGTGATGCCACTGCACTCCATCCTGGGTGACAAGGGTGAAACTTTGTCTCAAAAAGAAAAAAACAAAAACAATCAACAGGGTGTGGTGACACAGCTCTGTGGTCCCAGTTACTCAGGAGGTTGAGGTGGGAGGATCGCTTGAGCCCAGGAGGTTGAGGTTACAGTGGGCTCTGATCATGCTACTGCACTCCACACCCTGGGTGACAGACAGAGACCCTGTCTCCAAAAAAAAAAAAAAAAAGGCATTGTTGATTCAACTGTAATTATAAAATTCTTTCCAAGGATGTACTTGGCTCACTGTCCACCAAAACTTACGTCAAACTGACCAGACCGTCTCTGTTCTCACCTCAAGAGCAAACCAACCTTGTGACCAGAAAAGCAGGTAAGAGAATAATATATGCACCGATTCTGAGACATGTTTCCACACTGTAACATCTGTGAAATCAGGATGCACCTAAAATAAAGTTTTAACTGGCAGTGTTATTGCTCTACCTGACAAATGTTAGAGCTGATTCAAATTCTGTACATGCACTCAGAACACCTAAAATACTGGCCTCATCGTCAGACATTAATAGCCAGAAAATTATAGCAAGCACCTAACACACAAAAATCAACACACTTCATGGTGCCTGATAAACTCAAGAATGACACCCCCAGAAATTATCTGCTAAGCATTTTTAGACCCAGTGAAGTATGAGAAACAACTGGGATATGTCTTCAAATGAGGTTAAAAAAAAGTCACTATGTAACATCCAGGTGTTGTACAGATGAGGCTGGAATATTAATTCTGAATCACAGATGGAACACAAATATGAAAAACTCCACAGTGAGGGAGCAATCTTCCGACATTTTTGAACGGCAGGGGCAGAGGATGCAGGGAATGGGCCCGCTGATTATCTTAGTACGAATGGGAGTTAGTACAGTGTTCTAGAGAAGATTTGGCAATAAACATCAAATCTCTTTAAAAGAATGCATGCCCTTTGACCCAGAAATTCCACCTCTAAGAGTTGAAGCTAAGGAAATCACTAAGGGTGTATACACAGATTTAGCTAGGAGGATGTACAGCACTGTTTACATCACTTAAGCTGGAAATATGTTTAATAATAGCCCAATAATAAGGGGTGGGTCAAATACATTAAGGCACATCCATAGTATAGCACAATAGGAAGATTTTAAAATTTGGCTGCAGAAACATATCCAATTGGCCAGATGCAATGACTCATGCCTGTAATCCTAATACTTTGGGAGGTTGAGGCAGGAGGATCATCTGAGGCCAAGAGTTTGAGACCAGGCTGGGCAACATAATGAGACCGCGTCTCTACAGAAAAAACAGAAAAACTTAGCCAGGCATGGTGGTGCACACTTGTAGTCCCAGCTGCTTGGGAGGCTGAGGTGTGAGGATCGCTTGAGGACAGGAGTTCAAAGCTGCAGTGAGCTATGATCGCGTTGCACCAGTGCACTCCAGCCTGGAGGACACAGCAAGGTGACAAATCAAAAAAGAGAGAGAGAAATGTATCCAATGGCAAGCAAAGATGTTCTTAACATCCTTTTAAGTGAAATAAATGGAAAACTTACTATGATCTCATTTTTGTTCAAATAGATGCATGTGTGCACACACAGAGAAAAGAACATGTAAAAGACAGCGAGGTATTAACACTGGTTGTGGGGGAGTTATGGAATTGTTTCCTTTTTTAATCTTTTTTTTTTGCTTACTTGTGTTTGCTAATGGGGGTGACGAGAGAAAGGGTAACTAAGATTGTATTTTAAAAAACAAAAACAGTGAACAGAGACTTGAACACAATGTGATCCAATTAGATGAACAAACAGCTTATGAATCTTGGTAGTTTCAACTTAAAATATAAAATGAATTAAACACCTCATACATTTATCATTCTTTTAATCCCTAAAATGAAGCAATACATTACTATCTTTCCTTGTATTTAAGAAATGCTGCTGACTCTGTATCTTCAAAACAAAAACAAAAGCCAGCAGGGAGGGAGCAAAGACTCCAAAGTGCTGTGGGGCTTTGGAATACTGTGAGTTTTAAGAAATGCTGGGAGAAACGACCAACAGAAATAAGCATAAGACAGGGCTTAAAATAGGCAAAAATATCCCAGGAGAAAACTTTCTGCTCCACACAGAAGCTCTGCTGAGGACCACCTGGGGTAGAAGGTAGTTCTGCACATTCTTAGTACAACGAAAGACCTGCGAAAATACCCTGGAGCTCTTGATAAAGGCAAACTATTTCAGGGCTTTACATGAACAGTAACACTTACTCTTTATCTCAGCCCTATATGAGAAATTTCCTAACTTATAAGACTAAACATTAATCCATTAGGCGTGGGGAGGGAGGAAAGGTATTTACGGTAAGCGTTCTAAAGACTAGGATTGCAACGTCAGTTTGGAAAGTACAGGGCTTTGGAGTTATGTGGCGAGATGTCAGAGTACTGGTTTCAGGAAGGAGGGTCCCAGGTCAATCTGCTGCATTTCCATTCCTAAGTCTCCTGCACGGAGCAGCACCCAGGCTTTGACTGGACTGACTTTAGTATCAGTAGACGGAAAAACAACACTTTTTTTTGGGAGGCCAAGGCAGGCAGATTATCTGAGGTCGGGAGTTTGAGACCTGCCTGACCAACACGGAGAAACCCCGTTCTCTACTAAAAATACAAAATGAGCTGGGTGTGGTGGCGCATGCCTGTAATCCCAGCTACTCCGGAGGCTGAGGCAGGAGAATCACTTGAACCCAGGAGGCAGAGGCTGCAGTGAGCTGAGATCGTGCCATTGCACTCCAGCCTGGGCAACAAGAGCAAAACTCCGTCTCAAAAAAAAAAAAAAGGAAAAATAACACTTTTCCACTGACTTCAAGGTAAGCTCACACCAATAGGACTCCTCTATCTATCTAATCACAATCCAGGATATTACAAGAGAAATTCTCATGTTGATTAAAGGCCAGTGGGGTTTAATGGAATGTAGAAGAGGGGACAGTTAATGGTTAAAACATCTTGGATGTACATTTACCAAAATCAGAAACTGACAGTATTCCAAAGCCCCACAGCACTTTGGAGTCTTTGCTCCCTCCCTACTGGCTTTTGTTTTTGTTTTGAAGATACAGAGTCAGCAGGCTGGGTGCACTATGACCAAATGGCAACAGATGCTGGTCTTGCAAAGGGCAAGAACTTCCCTTTGATGATTTAAGAACATGGAGAGAATGGACAAACATGCCTGCTCAGGACATTTTCACTTTGATTCGGGGTTAACCATCAGTTACATGAATACCAAGAGCTATAGAAAAAGCAGTTCCTGCACCCAATAAAATCAGACACACTACATTCCTGAATCCATCTTGACCACAAATGATCCCAGGAAACGTGTCTCCACTGCATAAGTTGTCTTATTCGCCATGCTTTAGAAGGCTGATACACAAACAGTTCTTAATGCACAGGATCTGAGAGCCATTCGTCTGACTCTCAATATTGCATGGTGGCGAGCAGCTTAGAGAATGGATCACACTTATTTTTTTTTATCTTTTAAAAATACAATCAATGCAACTGGGCGTGGTGGCTCATGCCTGTAATCCAGCACTTTGGGAGGCCAAGGCGGGTGGATCACCTGAGGTCAGGAGTCTGACACCAGCCTGGTCAACATAATGAAACCCCATCTCTGCTAAAACTACAGAAATTAGCTGGGTGTAGTGGCAGTCACCTGTAGTCCCAGGTACTCGGGAGGCTGAGGCAGGAGAATCTCTTGAACCCTGGAGGCAGAGGTTACAGTGAGCAGGGATCATGCCACTGCACTCCAGCCTGGGTGACAGAGCCAGACTCTGTCTCAACAACAACAAAAATACAAGCAATGTTACCACAGATAATAACAGGAAAATAACTGATTTAAGAATGAAAAACATATGCCAATTGTATACCATATACCACCTCCTCTAAATGAATCTAAATTAATATATATTTCCATATTTGTAAATTGGTATCTTACCAATTGTTATGTTATACATTAACCTTTCTCAAATCAGGAGTTTAAACAATGTATTAAGAAAATGAGCCAGGCATGGTAGCTCAGGCCTGTAATCCTAGCACTTTGGGAGGCTGGGGATGGGGCGGGGAATCACTTGAGGTCAGAGGTTCAAGACTAGCCTGGCCAACATGGTGAAACCCCATCTCTACTAAAAATACAAAAAAATTACCCAGGTGTGGTGGCATGTGCCTGTAATTCCAGCTACTTGGGAGGCTGAAGCAGAACAGCTTGAACACCCAAGGCGGAGGTTACAATGAGCTGAGATCGTACCACTGCACTCCAGCCTGGGAAATAGAGCAAGACTTCACCTCAATAAAAAAAAAAAAAAGAAAGAAAGAAAATGAAGAAAATGGCCAGGTGCAGTGACTCACGTATGTAATCCCAGCACTTTGGGAGGCCGAGGCAGGCAGATCACCTGAGGTCAGGAGTTCAACACCAGCCTGACCAACATAGTGAAACCCCGTCTCTACTAAAAATACAAGAGTTAGCTGGGCGTGGTGGCATGCGCCTGTAGTCCCAGTTACTCGGAGGCTGAGGCAGGACAACTGCTTCAACCTGGGAGGCAGAGGTTGCAGTGAGCCGAGATCACACCACTGCACTCTAGCCTGGGCGACACAGCGAGACTCTGCCTCAAAAAAAAAGAAAAAAGAAAAGAAAATGAAGAAAACCTACCAACACTTCAGACACTGGGATTTTCAATGAGAATAACTTCTCCCTATCAACTCTGCAACTTACAATAATCACATCTCTTTCGAATACTGCACTGCTGGCTTCACATCTAAGATAAAGAGTCCTCCAAGCCTTTAATATACAAACAAAACTCTTTCATAATGGGATCTGAGTTGCAGCTTTAATCTTATCTTCAATTCTGTAAAGCATCTGGTGCTGTGAAGTAAATAAACCAGCCCCCTACCCTCAACACACAGTCCCCACCAAACACATGAGCCAGCCTTTCTAAAAATAGTTACAATGAAAAGCCTACAGTGGTGGTGTAACAATGCTTTTTCTTACAAAAGACGTTTGTCGTTTTCAAGTTCTGAAAACGAAGTAAACCACACAACTATATTCAACAAGACGTGTGTTTCTAATTATTAGTGATTCATATTCCTTTGAAAAAAAAAAAAAAAGTATCCCTGGAAGAGCAGAGAAGTTCATCGCTCCAAGACAGCAAGAATTTATAAAAGCAAAATAATTTTGATAAGACCTATCCCCTTTTCTAGCATTTTAAATCTGGGATCTCCTTGCGCAAATACTGATACAATGAATGGTCACTTTGAAGTGAGGAGAGGGGGGAACATTCCACTGCAGGGCAAGGCCCGACATTTCTTCATCACAGGCCCACTACCTCGCACAGCAATGATTACTAATTCCCTCTTCAGCTTAGATTTAGAAAAGAAGTTGATAGCAACATAAAAGGTGAGGCAAAATTAATATAAATAGAGTTTATTTTGGCCAAGCTTGAAGATTGCAATCCAGGAGCATTGGTGCCCTGAATATACATTCCAATTAAAAAGCAGTTACAAGTGGCTTTTTAAAGGCAGAAAAAAAAAAAAAAAAAAAAAGGAGGCGGGACAAGTGAGTGGGCTGATATAAAGTTGTTTACCAGGAATTCTCATTGGTTTACACAAATTACACTGATTAGTGATTGGCTACCTACATTGTTAAACTATAGAGTGAGTTACAGTGTCCAGTGTGGCATTATTAGGTTAATTTACAGCTACTTGTAGCAACAGCAAACAGCGAACACAGAGAGGTGAATATGCAGCTCTAGAGGGGAGTAGGACGTGACTGTGGTCTAATTTTAAAGTCCCTCTGGACCTGATCATTTAAAGGGGACCTGCATTCCTCAAAGTTCATTTTCTCATTAACACAGCAATTCAAATCTTTGATTTATTTACTGGGTATTTATTAGAAAATCGTAACACTCTAACTTCTCCCTATGGATAAACAGATCATAAAGATATACATGGTAAATCTATCACAAACATATACACGGGCCGGGCACTGTAATCTCAGCACTTCGGGAGGCCGAGGCGGGCAGATCACTTGACATCAGCAGAGTTCGAGACCAGCCTGGCCAACATAGTGAAACCTCATCTCTATTAAAAATTTAAAAAAATTAGCCAGGCACAGTGGCAGGCACCTGTAACTCCAGCTAATCAGAAGGCTGAGGTCAGGAGAATCGCTTGAACCCAGGAGGTAGAGGTTGCAGTGCGCTGAGATCACACCACTGCACTCCAGCCTGGGTGACAGAGCGAGGAAAAAAAAAAAAAATACATATGACAAATAGATCCTACAAAACCCCTCTCATACTTTCTTCATTTTGTACTTACTTCTGGTCATGAGCTTTTTCAAGCAAATTCTGAAAGCCCAGGTTAAAGCTGATGCCCAGAACATCACATTGGGTATCATTCTGCCCAACCTGGTTCTTTCTTTCCTATAGGGGACGTGAAGCCACGCACTCCTGAAGAACCACCTCGGCTCCCAGGGTCTTTTTTGCACTTCTTTGGATCTCACAGTAAGTGTCCCCTGGTATTAGATACTTGGGAGGGCGTGCAGGGAGACAATGTTCTCCATTCTCCCTTCCCCCATTAGAATGGCTAATGCAGAGATTCATTTCCTAGCTCTGGTTTTCTGCATAACCCCTCCTCAAAACACAAAGACTCAGGATAGGCCTTAAAGAGTCCTTTTGTTTAGAAAGGGTCATTTCCTGCCTTTCTCTCACACCCAGAGACTCCCACCCAGTTTTCAAGGAGAGGCACTCATTTGCTTAGGAAAAAAACAAAACAACTTCAGGTAAGGAAAGCAGTCTTAAGAAAATCTTTTCAAATATACAGGAAAGAGTTTCCAAAGTCTAGTGCTTCACTCATTTTGGCTTATTTTGTTAGAATCGTAATTTAACAAAATAGAGGCAAGGTCTAAGGGTTTTCACTTAAAAGGCTCAAAATTAAAACCATTCCCCCCAAACAGCCCACCCTGGATGTGTCTTGGCACGCCACGGCAGCTTTCTGCATCACAATGGGGAAATGGAAAGTGGAATGAAAGTGGAAAAATGAGATTTATGGTTCTTTTAATGCACAACAGGCGTTGTCTATACAATCCCTACCTTTTAGTTAAGGTAACAGGTTAAAATGACTTGTCAAACACAAGCAGCTTCAGTGGCTTGTCCTAGATCCCTCAGAAACAAAGATAAGGAGAGAGAAAAAATACTCATGAATTGATTGGTCAAGAACTAACTTCTATAAGGATTTATATACTATTGGTTCTAAGACTATCAGGTAACAGATGATGGTAAAGTTAACCAAGTTTGTTGAAGGTCAAGTGTGACATAAATGCTATAAATGAGGATAATCCAATGGTCTGCATTTTTATCAGTGCACTAACTACTCTGCTCAACTAACAGGTGACTTATTAGCCTGGTGCCCTATGTAATGACGACTTATATTTCTTTCATCCTGAAATGTCATCTGGTCTGCTTTACAATGAATAGGAACAGCTCTTGAGTCTGTGAGGTTGACACACATGGGCATAAACTGTGGCTGTGAGGTGGCCCCATATAGGCTCACAAGGCAGATTAGAAGGTCCTTCATGGCTACACATATAGATGGCTTAAAGGTTGGATTCTTCCGGCTAAAGCCAGCATTATGCTGAGCTTCAGATCTTTTTCCTCTTGTAGGCAAATTGAAGAAGGTATATTGAGCTGGAGGCTAGACCCAATCAAAGGATCAGAAGTGGTAAGTCTGGCCGGGCGCGGTGGCTCAAGCCTGTAATCCCAGCACTTTGGGAGGCCGAGGCGCGCGGATCACGAGGTCAGGAGATCGAGACCATCCTGGCTAACACGGTGAAACCCCGTCTCTACTAAAAA
>NW_012115522.1:978300-986310 GCF_000951035.1 Colobus angolensis palliatus
AAATACAAAAATTAGCTGGGTGTGGTGGTGTGTGCCTGTAGTCCCAGCTACTCAGGAGGCTGAGGCAGGAGAATTGCTTGAATCCAGGTAGCAGAGACTGCAGTGAGATGGTACCACTGCACTCCAGCCTGGGTGACAAAGCAAGACTCCATCTCAAAAGAAAAAAAAAGAAGAAGAAAATGAAAATATGACCCACAGATTAGATGTCTTTGGGCTGCTGGCCAAAGGCTCATCCTACTCTTCTTTTTCCCCAATAAAGTCAAAAAAGATAAAAGCAACTTAGAAATTTTATCCTGTAAAAAAACTCACGCCTCTCCAGATTTTATGGTAGCTTGATCTTTCCTTTTAGGTGCAGGGTTGGCAAATGAAGAGTTGGAGAAGTAAAAGCCTGGGAATTAATGGCAAGTTTGAGAGATAAACAGATTCCTGGGTTTTGATCAAAGCAAAAAAAAGCATATGAGAAATACCATATACCAGATTTTTCTAAGCTCCCCTTCAGGCTTTCCAATGGCTAAGTATACCAAACCCTTCAGAAACAGGCAGATTATATGTAATACCTTTTTATGTTCCTAAATTAATTTTAAGTTTCCCCATTTTTCCTGATTATTTTCAATTCTCTCCCTTTCTCAAACATTTTTTAACATTACTCCAAATTTTCACTAAATTTTGTATCTCTTTCCTTGCTAACCCTCACAAGGTTTACTAGAAAGTATGAATTCCATTTTCTGGGCACTCACTCCCAGTATGCACATTTTCAATTATCAGCTCTATGTTCTTGAATTGTTCTGAAAATTGCACTTCAAGATCAGACCTCTCCTTTGCACCCCAGACTCAATAACATCTTCACCTCTTAGGTACCTTCTTTTCTTACCCTTTCCCCATCTCTATTTTCTATTCCTACAAATACAACCACCACTTAGCTAGTCACCTGAAGGAGAAACCCAAGAGGCTGCCAGGCTGTCTCCTTGCTTTCTCTCCCGCACATCTGACAGTTATCAAGGCCCTGAACACCTGGCATCTCTGCCTCAGCTGTCATGGCCAGGCTGCTGCCTCACTTTGAGACCAGGACTCTTGCAGCAGAAACCTCACTGCAAGAATGGTTCTCAACAACTTTTCCAAAATTCACCACATCCCCCTGCCCATTGGGACATCCTAGAATGCTGCCTTCTGGGGCACATCCACCCCGGTGCCCATCAGAGGACAGAGTCCAATTCCCTAGTGCAGAGGCAGCTTCTCCACCCACTGTGGGCCAATGGCCCCTCCCCATTCTTCCCTCCCCTTCTTCCCTCCTGCCATGCCTTGCTTGCTCTTCCCCAAAAGGGTCTTTTGAAGCCTGTGTTCATTCACAGAGCGAATTTCTTGCCTAGCCCATCTTTTCCCCACTCTCTGAATCCTTTTCTCATCAGTCAGAATCTTAACTGAGGTTTAGCTCATATGTCGTCTTTAAATAAGAGACTCTTCAAACTTCTTTAAAGCTTTCTATGACACAGCTCCATCCCTTCCCTTGCAGGGTTGACTGTGCTCAACTCAAACAACTACCTCTACTTTAATCCTGTGCTTGGTTATCCACCTGTTTGCTTACAGAGGCATCACCATTAAACTGTGAGCCACTTTAAGACAGGAACTGCCTCCCTCAGATCTTGGCATCCCTAGAATCTGCACATGAAGACCCTGGCTCCATAGCTTTTCACTGCTTCAGCCACTTCCCCATCAAAGGAACACAATCATCATCATCCCTTCATCAGCTTGTTGTGAGGCTGAAATAAGATAATATACGAAGACTGGTTGGCACATAGTAAATAATAAAAGTTAGGTGATATTTATTTAGTGAATAGATAAAAAGATTTCTGACAATTCTGCAGGCTAAAGATTTCAGTATTTCCTTTTTCCTGCTATCGGCAACACTGACAAGCCAGGCAGCTTTCTTCTGATACCACAAACATATCCCCTTTACTCAGCTTCACGTTTCAGATAATATCAAGGACCTCCCACCTCCACCCCCAAACATACACAATACAGTGCATTAAAATTGTTTAAAATAATCTCCTGGCACACTTTTAAAGATAGGAATGTGAGTGCGAGGAGTTATCCCCATATGACAAATAAGCTCATCCCCATCAGTGGCATGGAATTGACACCTTCATACCAACATAGCATCCATTTTAAATACCTGGTCCCAGATGGCCTCAAGCCCACTGAGCTATGCAGCCACTTCTGCACCAGCTATTAAGGTTCATTCTCCTCATTCCTTCCTAAGTTTTTTTCTTTGACCAAAGCAAGCACTGTTCAAGAGGAACATTTGCATTCCCTTTCCCCTACCCCCAGGCAGACACTAAGGTGCCAAATGAAACTGAACACAAACATTCCAAAGTGGCTGTCACACAGAGCAGGCTTGTTTGGGAACACAGGGAGCTCCGTGCTCTTCCACCTAACCAAGGTTTCTGGAAGCCCTCATCCAAAAGGTCAAATGGAATTCCACAGCAGAAACCAAATTCTAATGGTGAAAATTCAAACGCACCTTGGGACAAGCAGTCCCACACTGACAGTGGCTAGCTGATGGACCAGGCAGGCTCACCTGTGCTGGCAAATGGAGGTTCCTGATGACAAAGGGGGAAGTAATTTTCCAGCGGATCCATCCACGCCTTCTCTAATTCCCAGTGCAGACTGCAGAAGGGATCCTCAACATTAAACGAGTGGCTGCTTCTTAACAGATTACCTATGCAAACTCATAATCACCAACCTCACCGATAAGGCTATTTCATATACATTTAAAAAGAATTACATATGTGTATATATGTAAGTGTGGATGTGTACAGAGGGGATTTACCTGGTGCTGGGGTAGGTGTTGAACATTGGGAATACTGTAAAATGGCATAGACCCATACAAAATAAATACCTGAAAAAATAATAACCAGGAGTTAAATGAACATAACAGAAAGTAACTTACTGAAATTCTAAGGAAAAATCATCTCTATGGGATGGGACATCCAGGCGAGGGGGATCCTGCAAAAATGTAGGCTGAAAAACTTGAATCCTGGCTTGAAAGCAGCTCAGACTAGATTAAGAAAACAGAAGAGGAAGACTGAGGCTGAAGCAAGGGATCACAGTACACAGGTAGGTGAGGGCAATCCCAAAAGCCATGTGTGCACTTGACTTTGTGGAGTACCAAGTAGCACTGAAGGATTCGTGGCATTGGAGAGCCCAGCAGTACGGTGTAAGGATGGACTCTGGAGGAGTGTCACAACAGGAGAGCAGTTGAAGATCACTACTAACATAATCAGGATAAGGCAATGAGTAAGAGAAATACTAATAGTACTAAGGAACACTATGTCTGAGGAACAAGGCAGGCCTGATTCTGGTCGCTAGGCTTGTGAGCAAAACTAAATGTGACCAACCTTGGTTTTGTGAATATCGCAATTTCAAGGAAACCCTCAAAGCAAAAACATTTAATTATTTTTGTTCACATGATCATTTTAGAAAACTTAAACACTGAAAAGCATCAGAAAGTAAATGGCAATGATCTGTAATCTACCAGATACATTTTATTAATGTTTGGTTTTATGAATATCACCTTGACTTCAGGTTTCTGACCTCCAGAACACAGAGAATAGTATATAACTACATATGTATAATACATAATATGTATTTATATATAATACATATTTTATAACCCATGTATTTTTCTCTTTAAAAACGGAATCTTTAGTGGCTGCATAATATTCCCCTTCTGGAATTATACAATGATTTCGTTAGCAATTTCCCATGTTAGATACAGAGTACCTCTGAATTGTCACTGTCATAAGTCACTCTGCAAAAATCATTCCTATATATATATCATTGATACTGTTTCCTTAGGGTAAATTTCTAAAAATAAAAGTACTAAATCAAAGGGCCTGAACATTTTGATAGTGTCAGTCCTTTCTGAAAAGCTACACTAATTTATATCACCACTGGTCTGCACGGAAGTACCCACTTTATTGCCTTATCACCAGCACTGAACACGTTTATCTGTAAAGCAAAAATTAATATGAACCTACAAAAATCATATGAAAGCATCTCCAGAAAAGAGCTTCCACGCCTTCCAAACTACCCATCTGAAAACTAAATGCTACTGGCAACGAAGAAGCCTGCAGATGCACTCAAGGGTTTATCAGGGAAATGTTTAAACCGCTACTGCAAAAATAACTCAAAAGTGCACGCCGTACTGGCAGGGGTCATGGAGCATCAGTTGTCACCAAATCCTATTCTACAATTGAAATATATGTTTATTGCATTGAATTGGACTATTGGACTCGGAATAACAGAGATCCCCAATCTTGGTTAAATTGTATAAAACCATTCTGTACCTTCCTGAAGTCATAATGTAGACTGACTTTAATGCTCAATGAAAATTTGAGGTTGCCTGATACTTACATTACCCTTTCTGTAGCAATTGTAAGAAACAATTTTCTTTACAACCCCAGTATTTTGGCAAAATTAGTAAACACTTTAAAAGAAGGAATGCAAAGTAAAGGTTTGTATGAACCTCTGAAGAACTGACTTTACATGATTTCTCCACATCTTTTTCATCAATATTCCAACACTTCCATGTTTTTTGCTTCTTTAGTTTTACTGTAAGTACAAGTCAATTCAAAGCAATTTAAGGAGAAATTAACACCAGAGCTTCAATATAATAAAAGGCCTTTTAAAGATGTTTTATAATCGACCTGAAAAGTACTCAATGACATGGATAAAAGTAGAAATAAAAACCAAATCACATTATTTAATCTAAATTTCTATTTTGAGAATTCAGTGACCAACAAATAAGTTACTTCTAGCTATAAGACAGAAAAGGTCTTCATATATTTGAAAATACTTTAAACTCAAATTATAACTGATTAGCCAAGACAATTATGGATATATTACTTATATATTAATTTTTATAAAGTCTGATTGCAAAATTAGAGAAATTCTAGGAATCATTTTATCAATTGTAAAACATAAGAAATGGTATGATACTCTAAACATATATAAACAAACCTTGTAAATCTGAGATTCTGACAACTGATTAGTCTTTACAGGACAACTTGCTTAGGGGACACACACGCATAATACATTATACGTGTATTATACACGTATTTAATGTAATAATACATTAAAAACCAGAAAGCTAAATGTATCATCTCTCTTACACAACTGGCTAGCCAAATCCTAAAATTATTTTTCCTCAAAGTTTTCAATGCTATCTAAAGTAGAAGTATTAATACATGTTCTGCCCAAGTTCTCAAAAACTTCCAACCCTAAAAAGCTGCAAAAATTCTCCTAGATCCTGAACTGTTCATTCTATACAATTAGAACCAAAGAGGCATTTCAGCAATTATTTCAGGGTAAGCATTAGAAACTCTCAAAAGCAGCTAAAACACACTGGTTGATAAAAGGAATTCGTTTCAAAAGTAGAAACATAGAAAAAAACAAACCTGGATTCTACAATGTGGAGAAAGCCGAAACCACCCTCATGATCTGTGAAATAAACTATTTTCCCTTAATGACGATTGGACTCATTTTTCCATGTCAGTTCAATGGCCACCAGAAAGTAAAAGAAAACACATTTTTCCTCTCTTGTCATTATGTGTGTGTGTGTGTGTGTGTGTATATATATATATATATATATATAGTATATGTGTGTTCTGTTTACCGGAGTCCACTGCCAAGGTTTTTTAATGTGTTTAAGAGCAAGTTGCTGATACGATGGGTGGGCAGGGAAAGGGTCAATGGAGTGGTTTTGTGTAATGCCGGGCTCATTAATGGCACTCACCAAATACCCTATTTATTTTAATTGTGGCTTTCAGAGTTAGAAAGAAAAAAACCAAAAAGAGGTTAAGAGTTTTTCAAGAACAAAATATAAACCAAAAATAGGAAATTAAGGCAAAATTACCTGGATCATTCAGGCCACCTTAGTTTCTTTTCCTGAATTTCTGACATTATAAACCCTCCTCTCTTCACAGTCTTATCTGTCTTGTACACGACATCTCTTGGACAACTTGGATTCTGAAATCTTCCTACTAGTCCCCTTATTTTTTACATAACAAGTGTTTTGCTAAAAATATCGATACTTTCTAGAGCCACATGCCATTCCTACTTGAAAAGGAACACTGTCAGGTAACAGGACAAGTAAGAGGCAGCAACTGTACTGCAATGGTCCGCGATTATACAGCAATTATTACACACAACCTCGCAAGGACAGAGGAGCGTCCAGGAACAGGGCAGGCAATCCCTCGGTCCTGGCAGCTGTTAAGATGGGTCAAGCGGAAAAATGTGACTTTTCTATACTTAATTTTAAGTGGGTATGATTTTTAGGACATTGAACCTCTTTTGCTGCCTATCAAAAGGAAAAAAAAAAAGTTTTCTCAACTGGGTAAATAAAGAAAGATGGTTTGATATAATATTCTAACCCTGAAAAGCAAACAGATTGCACATTTAGCTGAAATAGGAAGATTTCTGAAGCGATAATTATTTTGATATGGTAAGTGAATTAGTTAAATATAGTAATTCCTAAAAAAGCAAATTTAAAAAGGCATTATTTTTAAATTTTTTTAAGTGGTAGGGAAAATAAATAGCAAAGCAGCAAGCTCAAGAAAAAAAGTCAGAACATACCATTCAACTCTCCATTGCTTTGAAAAAAGAAACGCCAGTAGCATTCCTACACTTGTAATTAGAAAACATGCATGTAAACAACTCTTCAAATAGTCTTTTATAATAAAATATAAAATGTCCTTGGGTGAGAAAGCAATTTTTGACTGACTGCAATTCATCTAGGTTTTCACTACCATACAACTAGGTAAGAGAGTAAGATCTCCTATTTTGCACTGTTTGGCATAGTCTCGCTCCTCTACCTTCTCCACCTAAATAGTTCCCATTTTCCAAGTGGACAATGTGCAGAGAACTTGTATGTATTAATGAATTCCTCTGCAATTTTGGTTTCACTATCAGAATTGAAGTTTGCACACAACAGTGTTTCAACAATGATCTCAACATCCTAACGCTTTAGAATCCGTTTACCTTCTGTGTTCACCTATATCAGGATGCAATACCTGTGTGAATCTTTTCGGGTCATATTGAGACGTGCACTTTCCTGCATCTGCACACACTCTCAAGTTCCTCTAGAATGTTTAAGAACTCAACTGTGTGGGATGTTAAAAAGTACGCCAGAAGTAATTTCTTGGACTCCAGATAATGTACCTGCAGAAACAGTCATTTGGTAGGATACCACAAACATCCTACTACTGAATTCTGAAACGTTTGTTCCTGAGTCCGACTCCCCTTCTGACCACATCTACTCAATTTTGTTTCCACCGAAGGAACGCTCCGCAGTCACAAAACTTTCATCGTGAGGACGCACCACCTAAAATGCGTGCTCAGAAGTCAAAGTCCTATGAAAATATCCTCGATGAGCATTTAATGAATTGCTGCGTTTTTAACCCTCTTATTCTGCTCCCCTCATCTGCACGGCCCTAAATTCGCAAGCGTTCACCGCCCAGGTTCGGGGTCTTTTGACTCAGCAGAGAAGAATGTGGCTGATGAGTTATCTATTAATCCAAAACCCTCGGCTAGAAAGATATTTCACCAAGAACTTTTAACACGGAAAGGGAGGGGGCAGGGAACAGAGGTATCTTTTAATGAAAACTTTTCCCCGAGTTTCTTCCTTAAACTGCCCCCCCCCGCTACCCCGAATCCACACACAATTTCCAGCCCCAGCCCTAAGTCCTGACCCTCCGAGTCCCGATCATCTGAGGTCACCCAGGAGTCAGCTCTCGGTTCCACTTTTAAAATCCCGGGCAAACAAAGCTGAGCATTATACTTACAAAAGTCTCCGAAAAGTCCTTAGAGTTACGCAATTTGGGGCCCGCAGACGTGCGTGGACACAAAAGCACACTCTCCCGAGATCCACCCTCCCCGGGCCACACTGCGGGGCTGCGTCCGGGGCACCGGCCATGCCTAAACCTTCCACCGCCGCGCCCTGGGCCCGCGCCC
>NW_012115522.1:987270-988152 GCF_000951035.1 Colobus angolensis palliatus
CGGGGGCCCCGGCGTCTGCGCGCCCCAGGACTTCGGGGACCCTGCCCCGCCGGGGCCAGGACCGGGAGCTGGGATGTGTGCGACTTTTGTTTGCCGGCTTTTACCAAGGGATTTGCACCCCTGGCCCTAAGCCCACCCTTCCCGAGCCAGACCCGGTTCTTCCCCTGCTGCTTGAATGACAGGATGAGAACTCGAGGGACACCGGGGACAGCCCACTCCGGGCCGGCTTTTTCAGGACAGGGCTTCAAACACATCTCCAGCGCGGGTCCTGCGACGCGCCGGGAGCCTTCCCCGCTTCGCTTCCTGGGCGTCCCGCGGCCCCCGACTCCTCTCCCAACTCTCACCCGACTGTTCTGGGATTGTTTACCTGGCCTTTCCCTCAACCTTCAGAAAGCTCCTTCCTGGAAGAAAAACCCACAAACTTAACCTATTTATCTTTTTAATCCCACGGCTATTTAAACGAGCTACCGAGTGTATAGTAGGCACTCAATAAATATTTGTTGACAAAGTGAATATTCCTCATTGCAGGCAGAGCTCGGAGTCCACACAGAGGAATTTCAGAGGCTGGAAGCACGCTTGAAGAAGAAAGGGGGCCCGGGCTTTGCACCAACTTCAGGATTGCTTACTTGTTTCCTCGTCCGTTAAATGGGAGCAGCTGAATGTGTCTCCTAGCGTTTTCGAGATTATAGGTTGATAGAGCTATGTACAGCACCCAGTATTCATTCTTGCTTCGTTTAGGTTTACAATACATGGAAGCTAACATTATTATTAAGGAAACTTCCATTTTTCCCGGGCCTTAGAAAGCTTTTCCAATACTCGATCGTTTAAGCTTCTGGTTTTTTGTGTTTTTTTTTTTTTTTTTTTAGAAAAATGAGGGGTCTC
>NW_012115522.1:988865-996441 GCF_000951035.1 Colobus angolensis palliatus
ATTTTTTTATTTATTAATTTATCATTGTGGCAAAAGACACATAACATGAAATTTACCTTCTTCACCCCTTTGGGTTTTTTTTTTTTTTTTTTTTTTTTTTTTAGAAAAATGAGGGGTCTCACTTTGTTGCCCAGGCTGATCTCGAACTCCTGGCCTCAAGTGATCCTCCCGCTTTTGGCCTCCCAAACTGATGGAATTACCGTCTGGAACCACTGTGTTAAACTCTCAGATTTGACTGCTACAAATGTGTAAATGTGGAACTCCATGTATCAGTGGGTTCTGCCCCACTTCTTACTCCCAGGGATTCTGCGTCCCAGCCTGCTGCTCCTGTCCTGCACCAGTAGGTTTCTAACTACAGTATTTGCCTAACTGTTTCTCCCCACCCCCCCAGCAGACATTCTTTATACTAATTTAAGTGCTGCTGGGGATAGGGTGGGGGCAGCTGTGGGCGTTGCAGATAAGGACCCTCCCTTTAGGGAGTTTAAAGTAGTATGGTGGCACATACTTGGAATCTCAGCACTTAGGGAGATAGACGAAAGAGGATTGCTTGAGCCCAGGAGTTCAAGACCTGTCTGGGCAACATAGTGAGACCCTGTTCTCCACAAAGAGGGGAAAAAAGAAAAGACAAAAAAAAAGTGGTATGGAGCCAAGATACTCTCAGAATCCTCTTTCCGATTATAGAAAGCAAGGAAAATATTTGCTTGAAGGGCATTATGAGAAAAACAGTAGTGATACTTGAATTTACATACTGGGTTTATCTTGGCGGTTTGGAGATTTTGAAACAGGAAGATTTCCATAGGGAAAAGATGATTTTTAATTGCTGCCATAATGTGATTTCTCTCTAAGGGGAACAAACATGTATCCTGGATGAAAATAAACCAAGTCTATTGAAACTGCAACCCAAGACATTCAGAAGAGACAAGGCTACAGTGAATCTGGAAAGTTTGCACGTGTTTGGATGTATTGATTGCCTTAACTAGCAGCCCTTTGCACTGCCAGCTTCTCCCTCAATTACATGAGGAACCACGAGGGGGCAATGTCTTCCCAAGCAATATAGGTGAGTGGTGGTCTTAGGACCCCGTCGTGGCCCATGATGCTAGCACTGTGTCTTTGGCCATTCTTGCCTGTCATGGAGCATAGTCCACAGAGGGGCATGGTCTTCTTGGAGCCTGGCATGGGCCCAACAAAAAAGACAATGTAGTCAATAGTTCCACTCAGACTTCACTTGGGAGCAGGTGGACTATGTTGTGTGATATCAGGATGCCTGGAGAACCTCTCCTATCCCCACCCAGGGAAGCATGGCTTAATTCCAAATAAAGAATCTGGTTCCTTTGTCTTTAAGCCAAGCCAGGACTTTGTCCATTGTTAAAAGTCAGAAATCTCTGGGATAAGAAACAAAAATAAGTTCCAGCCGGGGCGCGGTGGCTCATGCCTGTAATCCCAGCACTTTGGGAGGCCGAGGTGGGCCGAACACATGAGGTCAGGAGTTTGAGACCAGCCTAGCTAACATGATGAAACCCCGGTTCTACTAAAAATACAAAAAAATTAGCTGGGTGTGGTGGCACACGCCTGTAATAGCAGATACTCAGGAGGCTGAGGCAGGAGAATTGCTTGCCCAGGAGCAGAGGTTGCAGTGAGCCGAGATTGTGCCATTGCACTCCAGCTTGGGCAACAAGAGTGAAACTCTGTCACAAAAAAACAAAAATAAGTTCCAGGAGAGGATCCTTGTCTGGCTTATTCACTGTTGTATTCCCAGCATCTAGACAGTGCCCAACACATAGGAGGCACTCAGTTATTTTTTAATAAATGAGCATTTTAAGTCTGATGGGTTACTGATTCACAGGCCTGAATGTTATCACTGGATTTTTCCAAGATCCAGCAGGAAGGACTAAATCAGTGGAGATGTCTTAGAACAGGTAGTCACAGCAATGGCATTAGGAAGGGTCTTGGCAGTGTTTTTTGTTTGTTTGTTTGTTTGTTTTTTTCTGAGAGTCTCACTCGGTTGCCCAGGCAACATTGTTTAAGAAAATGTCTCACTCAGGTGAGAATTGTTCAAGCAATTGTCCTGCCTCAGCCTCCCCAGTAGCTGGGACTACAGGTGCACACAACCACACCTGACTAATGTTTTTGTATTTTTAGTAGAGGCACGGTTTCCCCATGTTGGCCAGGCTGGTTGGTACTGAACTCCCAAACTCAGGTGATCCACCCACCTCAGCCTCCCAAAATGCTGAGATTACAGACATGAGCCACCAGCCTAGCAGTGGTCTTTAGTCATGATTTTGCAGAGAGGACCCTAGATAGAGACCGTGTGCAGAATGGAACAACTGATAAGGTTTCAAACAGTAAAAGATAAAATCCCACCATTGAGGCCAGGTGCAGTGACTCATGCCTGTAATCCTAGCACTTTGGGAGGCCGAGGTGGGCGGATCAGCTGAGGTCAGGAGTTTGAGATCAGCCTGGCCAACATGGTGAAACCCCATTTTTGAAAATACAAAAATTAGCCAGGCCCGGTGGTGGGCGCCTGTAGTCCCAGCTACTCAGGAGGCTGAGGCAGGAGAATCGCTTAAACCCAAGAGGCAGAGATTGTGGTGAGCCGACAAACATCACACCACTGCACTCCAGCCTGGGCAACAGAGCAAAACTCCTGTCTCAAAAACAAAAAAAAAATCACACCATTGAATGTGACGTATCAGACAATAAAATCGACACTGATGCGGGAATGGCGATACTATATAGTCAGCGGTGAGAGTGACATTCAGGGTGTTTTCAGAAAAACGTATGGGGTTGGGATAATATGTCAGGAAAAGAGAGATTCCTGCTTTTTGTCCTTTCCATGAAGAATAGAGTTATTTGAAAGAGCAGTAATGTATTACCAATAAAACTCAAGGAAAATCTGTAAACAGACTTTTGCTATTTGTAAAACTTTGTGATTGAACGCAAAGAGTTTGAGTTTGGGGGAGGAAAATGTACCTTCAATCAGGGTATAAATGATAATTACAACTTGCTTATGACTTTAAAAAAAGATTCCAAAGTAAGATCTCCTCAGTAGCAATAGTTCCCAGGCATCCTGAGAATTATAAGACAACAAAGGGATTTTTTTTTTTTTTTTGAGACAGAATTTCACTCTAACCAAGGGATTTTATATCCTGTTAATAGTTGTGCTGAAGACCAGAAAAGTCCTCTTTCTCCCCAGCCTAACACTCTACCTACCGTATTGCCTGACCTTCGAGATTACCTTGAAAGGGTAATATTGTACACACACCTGTAGTTTTTTATTACTCACTGCTGTTTCTCTGGCAGTGTTCATTTCGAGGCTTGCCTTAAGAAATCCAAACCTATAATTATGTCTTAAATGTTTGCCTTTGGGAACTGCAGGCATTGAAGGTCTATTTTGAGGCAATTTGCATGGCATAAGCTTTGTACCTATGTTAGCTTTGCAGCAGAAAGCTGCAGTATCTACCACGTGTGTTGTGATTGTCTCTTAACCCTTCGGCTGAGCCAAAGTTCTTGAGGCCCGAGGGGCTGTATTTTATTGGTTTTTGTCATCTTTGACACCTCTCTCTCCCTCACCCCGTGCGTGTGTACTCACCTCCAGCTCCTCTCCATCTTCCCCTGATTTTTTTATTTATTAATTTATCATTGTGGCAAAAGACACATAACATGAAATTTACCTTCTTCACCCCTTTGGGTTTTTTTTTTTTTTTTTTTTTGACATGGAGTCTCGCTCTGTTGGAGTGCTGGAGTGCAATGGTGCCATCTTGGCTCACCACAACCTCCACCTCCCAGGTTCAAGACATTCTCCTGCTTCAGCCTCTTGAGTAGCTGGGACTACAGGCGTGTGCCACCATGTCTGGCTAATTTTTGTATTTTTAGTAGAGATGAGGTTTCACTATGTTGGCCAGGCTGAGTTTTTTTTCTTTTTTTTTAGAGATAGGTTTCACTGTATTGCCCAGGCTGGTCTCAGACTCCTGGGTTCAAGTGATCCTCCCACCTCAGCCTCCCAAAGTGCTGAGATTACAGGTATGAGCCACTGCACCCAGCCTACTTGTTTGTTTTCCAGATTTCGTTCTGTTGCCCAGGCTGGAGTACAGTAGCATGATCATAACTCACTGCAGCCTCGAACTCCTGGGCCCAAGCAATCTTCCTGTCTCAGCTTCCTGAGCAGCTGGGACTACAGATTCTTACCACCACACCCGGCTAAATTTTTAAATTTTTTTCCCAGGCTGGTCTCAAATTTCTGCCTTCAGCCAATCCTCCTGCCTCAGCCTCCCAAAGTGCTGAGATTATAGGCATAAACCATTTCACCTAAGCCTTCCACTTGCACCATTTTTAAGTGTAGTGTTAAGTATATTCAAATGGTTGTGCACCATCTCCCTGATTTTCAGCTCTTAAAGAATTCTGAGGTTCACTGGTTTCCCTCTGACCATGATCAGAGGCCCACATGGAGAAGAATCCAGGTGTTTGGCTTACGGCCCCAGCTGAGCTCTGCAGACAACCGGTATCAATTTGCCAGCCCTCTGAGTGAACTATCTTGAGAGTGGTTGCTCCAGCCCTAGTTGAGCTGCCACAGCTGATACCATCTGGAACAGAGATGAGCTTTCTGCAGCAAACCCTGCCCAAATTGCAAAATTGTTAGCAAAAAAAAAAAAAAGTGAATGTTGTTGTTTTAAGTCACTATGTTTCAGTGTGGTTTGTAATACAGCAATATATAACTGAAACATAATTACATACCTAGAAGTGGGGTAATAGAAATCAACAGGGTGATTCCTACTGTAATAGAAACCTAAAACACATGGCAGGGGCTTTGGGATCAGGTGGAGGACGGAAGCTGGAAGAACCTTGAGTCTGTTATTGAAGAACACTATTAAAGAACAGTGAGCAGGGCTGGGCCTGGTGGCTCACGCCTGTAATCCCAGCACTTTGAGAGGAGGTTAAGAATTCGAGACCAGCCTGGTCAACACGGTGAAACCCTGTCTCTACTAAAAATACAAAAATTAGCCGGGCATAGTGATGCATGCCTGTAATCCTAGCTACTTGGGAGGCTGAGGCAGGAGAACTGCTTGAACCCAGGAGGCAGAGGGTGCAGTGAGCTGAGATCCACCACTGCACTCCAGCCTGGGTGACAGAGAGACTCAGTCTCAAAATAAATAAAATAAAGAACATTTAGGATACTGTTATTGCAGGCTGGAGAAAGGGGGATTGATTTAGGTATTGGAAGAACAATTAGCTAAACTAGTCTGCAGTTATGTGAAAGCTGGAGAAGGTACCTAGTGAACATGTGGATCTGGCTATGGAGATTTCCAGATAGAATGGTGAAAGGGCGGAATGGTTCCTTTTGTACGCCTATGATATAGTACCAGAGAAGTGCAGTGAACTAAAAAAGAAACTGTTCCATTTTTCATCAGGATTTAGAAGAAGCAATAAAGAAACCAGGACTTGCAGGATTTGAAATAAAACTACTTTTCATTCTTAGTTCTCCAGAGGACAAAACTCTCAATAAGAAATGGCCTAGGGGCAAAAGTCAAATCCCAGGTACTATCAGGAAAACATAGTCATAAGTCAAGTTCAAGACAAGGACAGGTGCAGCAGCTCCCAACTGCAATCCCAGTGCTTTGGGAAACCAAGGTGGGAGGATTACTTGAAGCCAAGAGTTTGAGATCAACTTGGGCAACACAGCAAGACTCCAACACTCTTTCTCTGCAAAAGAAAGAAAAGAAAAAACGAAAGAAAGAAAAAAACAATTTTGAGACAGAATCTCGTTCTGTCACCTGGCTGGAGTGCAGTGGCATGGTCATGGCTTACTAAAACCTCTGTCTCCTGGATTCAAGCAATTCTTATGCCTCAGCCTCCCAGGTAGCTGGGATTACAGGTACACAACACCATGCTCGGCTAATTTTTGTATTTTTAGTAAAGACGGGGTTTCACCATGTTGACCAGGCTGGTCTCGAACTCTTGGCCTTAAGTGATCTGCCACCACGCCCGGCCTCTGCAAAAAATTTAAAAATTAGCTGAACATAGTGGCACATGCCTATAATCCCAGCTATTTCAGAGGTTGAGGCAGGAAGATCACTTGAGCCCAGGAGTTTGAGGTTACAGTGAATTATAGTCATGCCACTGTACTACAGCCTGGGCAACAGAGTAAGAACCTGACTCTTAAAAAAAAAAAAGAAAGAAAAAGATGGCCAGTCGTGGTGGCTCACACCTGTAATCCCAGCACTTTGGGAGGCATCCTGGCTAACACAGTGAAACCCCATCTTTACTAAAAAAAATACAAAACAAGAAATTAGCTAGACGTGGTGGTGGGCACCTGTAGTCCCAGCTACTCAGGAGGCTGAGGCAGGAGAATGGCATGAACCTGGGAGGCAGAGCTTGCAGTGAGCCGAGATCGCGCCACTGCACTCCAGACTGGGAGACAGAACAAGACTCCGTCTCAAAAAAATTAATTAATTAATTAATTTTAAAAAAGATAAGGATGTAACTAGAAAACACTGGGTAGGCAGCCTCTACAATGGGCCCTAATGATCCCTACCTCCCGGTATTCAAACCCTCCGTAATCCCTTCCTTAGTGTGGGCTGGACTTTGCAACTTGCTCTTAAGGAATACAGCATGGCAAAAGTGTTGGATAGCACCTCCAAGATTAGATTTTAAAAAAGACCATGGCTCATGTCTTACATGCCCTCTCTTGCTTTCTCACCTGCTACCTTTGACCTGCTGTATGGAGACACTCATGTGGCAAGGAAGGAAGGCCTCCAGCCAAGAGCCACCAAGGAATGGGCTGTCAGTCTAACAACCAGCAAGGAGCTGAATCCAGCCCACTACTGCATGAGTAGACCTGGAAATAGATCTTCCCTAAGTGGAGCCTTCAGATGAAACCTATTATGGACTGAATGCTAGTGTCCCTCTGAAATTCACACAAAATCCTAACCTCCATTGTGATAGTATTAGGTAAGGCATTTGGGAGATAATTAGGTTTAGATGAGGTGACAAGGGTGGGGCCCCCATAATGGGGTTGGTGCCCTAGAGAGGGGAAGCCAGCTGGGCTTCTGGGTTGGGTGAGGACTTGGAGAACTTTTCTGTCTAGCTAAAGGATTGTAAACACGCCAATCAGCACTGTGAATAGCTAAAGGTTTGTAAACGCACCAATCAGCACTCTGTAAAAACGGACCAATCAGCACTCTGTAAAATGGACCAATCAGCAGGACATGGGTGGGACCAAATAAGGAAATAAAAGCTAGCCACCCCCCAGCCAGCAGCCACAACCCATTTGGGTCCCCTTGTATGCTGTAGGAGCTTTGTTCTTTCACTCTTCACAATAAATCTTGCTGCTGCTCACTCTGGGTCTGCATTACCTTTATGAACTGTAACATTCACTGCCAAGGTCTGCGGCTTCGCTCCTGAAGTCAGCAAGGCCACGAACCCACTGGGAGGAACAAACAACTCTGGACGTGCCACCTTTAAAAGCTGTAACACTCACTGCAAACGTCTGCGGCTTCACTCCTGAAGTCAGCGAGACCACGAACCCACCACAAGGAAGAAGCTCCCAATACATCTGAACATCTGAAGAAACAAACTCTGA
>NW_012115522.1:996491-1002044 GCF_000951035.1 Colobus angolensis palliatus
AGACTCCGTCTCAAAAAAAAAAAAAAGAAGTTTATTTCTCTTTATATGAGTAAAGTTTTATTAAATCAGCTTAACTATAAAATAAACATATAAAACTTTTAAAGGCAAAAAATGACTAATGAGGTAAACATCAATGGCTGAAAATTTGGAAAATTAGATGTGTGTGTGTAAATTTAGGCTTCCAGTAATCGTAAGCATTACTGTAATTTTCACCCTAAGTGAACCATTTAAAATGTGTGCCTTTCTTGAGTAACCATTGTAAATATAAATTGGACATTCACAGACTGAAAAGATTTAAAACTAATGACTGGATGTTATGGCAAACAGTATGGAGGTTCCTCAAAAAATTTAACAATAGAATAATCTAGCAGGCTTGCTACTGAGCATATATCCAAAGAACATGAAGTCAGTATATCAATGACATATCTTTCTTCCACGTTCATTTGAGCATTATTCACAACAGCCAAGAAATGGTGTATTTATACCACATTTTCTTTATCCATCTATCAATAGATGAATAGATGAAGAAAATGTGGTATAGATACACTATGGAATACTATTCAACCTTAAAAAAGAAGGAAATCCTGTCATTTGTGAAAACATCGATGAATCCGGAGGACGTTATGTAAAGTGAAATAAGACAGGCACAGAAAGACAAATACTGTATGATCCCATTTATATGTGGAATCAAAAAAACCCAAACTCGGCCAGGTGCAGTGGCTCATGCCTGTAATCCCAGCACTTTGGGAGGCTGAGGTGGGCTGATCACTTGAGGTCAGGAGTTTGAGACCAGCCTGGCCAACATGGTGAAACCCCATCTCTACTAAAAATACAAAAATTAGCTGGGCATGGTGGTGGGCACCTGTAGTCCCCAGCTACTTGGGAGGCTGAGGCAGGAGAATTGCTTGAACCTGGGAGGAGGTTGCACTGAGCCAGGATCACACCACTGCACTCTAGCCTGGGCAACAGAGCGAGACTCCATCTCAATTAAAAAAAAAAAAAGCAGAAACAAATAATAAATAATGTATATTATGGACGTGTACCCATATGAAGGCATCTGGATTATTTCCAACCTCATCCTTTTTAAAAGCTTTGTATAATTTTAACTATGGGTGTACAAGTCCTATATGGATGGACATTTAGTTTTTTTACAGTTTTTTAGTATTTAACAATGCTTTGATGACCATTTTTGTGCAAACATTTTTATACATTGCCTGATTATTTCTTTAGAATATGTTCTAAAGAAGTTATTAGGTTAAATGTTAAGCATATTTTATGCATTGATGTTTCTGGTTAGAAAGATGATAGAATTTGCACCACTTGCTTCTACATTACATGAGAATGTCCATTTCATTACAACATTCTCAACACTGGAAAAATCTTCATTTTATCAATTGGTGGTGAAAAATGATAAAACATCATTCCTTTAATTGTATTTCTTGATTATTAGCAGGACTGACCATCTTTTCCTCAGTTTATGACTATTTGGAAATTGTCTATTGTGTCTTTGTGCATATTTCTAGTGGGAAATATGGTTTTTAATTTTTTGGTTTGTCTGTTCGTTTGTTTTTTGAGACAGAGTCTCACTCTGTCACCCAGGCTGGAGTGCAGTGGTGCAATCATACCTCACTGCAGCCTTGAACTCCTGGGTTCAAGCAATCCTCCTACCTCAGCCTCCTGAGTAGCTGAGATTACAGGTGCAGGCCACCATGCCTAGATTTTATTTTTTTTAAAAGATGAGGTCTCACTTTGTTGCCCAGGTTGGTTTGTAATGATCCTCCTGTCTTGTTCTCCCAAAGTACTGGGATTACAGGCATGAGCCACCAAACCCAGCCTGAGGCTGGAAGAGTTTTGAAGAACATGCTAGAAAAAGCCTAGATTGCTGTGAACGGACCTTTAAAGGTGATTCTGGAGAAGGATCAGAAAGAAAAGGGGAGCTGTAAAGAAAACTTGCCTCTTAGAGAATACATAGTCACGTACAAGATGTTGGTAGAAATATAGACAGTAAAGACCACTTACAGTCTCAGGTGGAAATGAGGAGTATGCTATTAGAAACTGGAGGAAAGGCGGCTGGGCATGGTGGCTCATGCCTGTAATCCCAGCACTTTGGGAAGCTGAGGTGGGCGGATCACTTAAGGTCAGGAGTTTGAGACCAGCCTGGCCAACATAGTGAAGCCCCATCTCTACTAAAAATACAAAAAATCAGCAGAGCATGATGGCAGGCACCTGTAATCGCAGCTACTCAGGAGGCTGAGACAGGCGAATCACCTGAACCCGGGAGGCGGAGGTTCCAAGGAGCTGAGATCACTCCACTGCAGTCCAGCCTGGGTGATAGAGTGAGACTCTGTCTCTGGGGAAAAAAAAAAAGACAAAAAAAAACAAAAACTGGAGGAAAGGCCATCCTTATTATAAAGTGGCAAAGAACTTAACTAAATTGTATTCATGCTCTAGCGTTTTGTGGAAGGTAGGCCTTGCAAGAAATGAAGTGGAATATTTAGCTGTAGAGATTTTTTTTTTTTTTTTTTTTGAGACGGAGTTTCACTCTTGTCGCCTAGGCTGGAATGCAATGGCACGATCTCAGCTCACTGCAACCTCCGCCTCCCGGGTTCAAGGGATTCTCCTGCCTCAGCCTCCTGAGTAGCTGGGATTACAGGTGCCCGCCACCACACCCAGCTAATTTTAGGTGTAGAGATTTCTAAGCAGTTTTGAAGGAGTGGCTTGATGCCTCCTGACCACTTTAAAGTAAAATTTGAGAAGTGAGAAATAAATTGAAGAAGGAATTGTGAAGCAAAAAGGAACCACAACTTCAAGATTGGAACATTATCCGCCTGTCCATATTGTAAAAAATGAAAAAGGATATTCAGAAAAGAACACCAAGGGTGTGGATAACTGACCTTTTGATAAAGAGATTGGTGTGGGTGCAAACCACAAACCTAATCAACCATCTCAACAGAAGCCACGGGATTGTACCAGCGGAAACCCTGCCAACTGGGATTAAAGGAAACAGAAAGCAGGACGGAATGAAGGAAAGCTACAGACATGCATTATCCTTCAAGAAAAGGGAAGGAGGACTCCAAAGGTGATTCAGAGATCATCAGAGCTGCTTCTCCCACCACAGGCCCAGATTGCACAGGCTGAGAACAAGGCTTGTCTCCACTGTGGGTGGGTGTGACATTCAGCAGAGGTGGGTGGGTAGGCCCTTGCAGAGAGCCACTTGGGTGGTACTCCACAAAGCCCAAAGGGGCATACTGCTTGCAGAGCTGCACCCCAGTGGATCAGTCGGGCACAGCATTGAACCAAAGACAATTATTCTTTCTTTTTTTAGGAGACAAGGTCTTACTCTGTTGCCCAGGCTGGAGTGCAGTGGCATGATCATAGTCCACTGTAGCATCAAACTCTTGGCCCCAAGTGACTCTTCTGCCTCAGCCCCCCAAGTAGCAGTGACTCCAGGTGTGCACGTCCACACATGGCTAATTTTAGAATTATTTTTAGAGATGGGGGTCTCACTATGTTGCCCTGGCTGGGCTCAGACTCCTGACCTCAAGGGATCTTCCTGCCTCAGCTTCCCAAAGTATTGGGATTACAGGCATGAGGCACCACACTGGGCCGAGTATTATTTTTGAGACTTAAAATCTCATGGTATTTGCTCTGTTAGGTTTTGGACTTACTTGGGATCCATCACCCCTTTCTCTCTTCCAATTTCTTCCTTTTGGAATGGGAATGTATATCCTATGCCTGTCCCACCCATTGTATTTTGGAAACACATAACTTACCTGGTTTCACAGATTCACAGCTGGAGAGGAATTTTGCCTCAAGATGAATTGTACCTCGAGTCTCTACCATATCTGCTCTGGATGATATCAGATGAGACTTCAGAGTTGATGCTAAAATGAGTTAAGACTTTGCAGGCAGTTGAGATGGAAAGAATGTATTCTGCATGTGAGAAAAACATGAATTTGGAGGGACAACAGCACTGAACAGGAGGCTGTGCTGTATCTCTATAGGGACTGTCACATTTCATTGTTTGAAAACGCCAGGTTAAACATAAGCATTTCCATCCCTCTCCCCAAACCTCTAATAACAATTCAAAAAAGATTTGTTGTCATCAACATTATTTTAAAGCATAAACTAACAAGGATAAAGAGAATGAAAGAAAGCTAGGCCTGTGGCTTATACCTCTAATCCTAGCACTTTGAGAGGCCAAAGCGCAAAGATCACCTGAGGCCAGGAGTTTGAGACCAGCATGGGCAATATAGCAAGATCCTCATTGCCACAAAAAGAAAAAAAAAAAATTAGCTGGGTATGGTGACACATGCCTGTAGTCCCAGCTATTTGAGAAGCTGCAGCAAGAGGATTACTTGAGCCTAGGAGTTTGAGGCTGCAGTGAGCTATGATTGCACCTCTGTACTCCAGCCTGAGTGACAGAGTGAGACCCCATCTCTTAAAAAAAGAAAGAAAAAAAAAGAGAGAGAGACAGAATGAAAGAAAACAACACTAATAAAATTTGGGAAGCTGTGAAGCAGATTAATATTAAGAAACTAAATCCTAAGCTTGATGGCAAAAAATTGAGAAGCTACGGAATCCCCCAAAGACTCAAGCATTGGCAGTAGCTGGCACCTCAGAAGTGAGAGTGAAAACGGGGCTGTAACCAGGTGGATTATCGAAAGGAAAGCAATACATTCCTAGATTCCCCCTTTTTTTTTCACATTTTACTGTGAAATTTACTTTTTTTTTTTTTTTTTTTTTTGAGACAGTCTCACTTTGTCACCCAGGCTGGAGTATAGTGGCACAATCTCAGTTCACTGCAACCTCCGCCTCCTGGGCTCAAGTAATTTTCATGCCTAAACCTCCAGAATAGCTGGGATTACAGGGGTGTGCCAATGCACCCAGCTAACTTGTATTTTTTGTAATTTCGTATTTTTTGTAGAGACGGGGTTTCTCTATGTTGGTCAAGCTGGTCTCAAACTCCTGACCTCAAGTGATCCACCCACCTCAGCCTTGCAAAATCCTGGGATTACAGGTGTGAGCCAGCGCACCCAGCCGAAATTCACATTTTAAATTTGTCTCTTCTCTTTTTGGGAATATCTAAATGGAAAAAGAAAAACAGACAAAACAGACATATCTTCTTTTTTTTTTTTTTGAGACAGAGTCTCGCTGTGTCACCCCAGCTGGAGTGCAGTGGTGTGATCTTGGCTCACTGCAACATCCGCCTCCCAGGTTCAAGCGATTTGCCTGCCTCAGCTGCCCTAATAGCTGGGATTACAGGCATGTGCCATCACGCCAAACTAATTTTTGTATTTTTAGTAGAGATGGGACTTTACCATGTTGGCTAGGCTGGTCTCGAACCCCTGACCTCAGGTGATCCACCTACCTCGGCCCCCCAAAGTGCTGGGATTACAGGCATGAGCCACCAGGTCTGGCCCCCATATCATCATTTTTATAGAAGTTTATTTCTCTTCGGGCCGGGCGCGGTGGCTCAAGCCTGTAATCCCAGCACTTTGGGAGGCCGAGGCGGGCGGATCACGAGGTCAGGAGATCGAGACCATCCTGGCT
>NW_012115522.1:1003964-1017354 GCF_000951035.1 Colobus angolensis palliatus
GCCAGGATGGTCTCGATCTCCTGACCTCGTGATCCGCCTGCCTTGGCCTCTCAAAGTGCTGGGATTACAGGCATGAGCCACCATGCCCAGCCAGTTATTAATTTTTAAATTGACAAACCTTGTACATATTTATAATGTACATGTTTTGAAATATGTTGTTTGCCTTTTTCTAATTGATCTTTGAAATTATTTTGCCCCCAGTATCCTACAACCTGTTTATGTGTTCCACAGATATTACTGCCACATACCATGATAGGTTCTTAGAATAAAATGATATGCAAGAGAGTCACAGACCCTATCTTCACAGGCTAGGCAAATTGGTAAGGAGTTACAACAAAGTGGGATCGGTGCTATACCTATGAAGTGCACTATTCTAGAGAGTTCAAAACTGTGACAAATACACACTCTGGGAGGTCAGTAGAGGCTTCCATGAGGAAGTGATATTTCCCTGGATGAGGATGAGCATAGTGGCCAGTAAAAGTAGGAGTGGTAAGAGCCAAGAGGGTTCCAGTCAGAAATGAGGCTAAAGGGATTAGAGAGAATTTTTGACTGGTGAATTGAAAACACTGAAGAGTAGAAAATAGAAAAGTGCTGGGAGATAAGCTTGGATAAGTAAAGAAGGGACAGATTATTAAGAGTTTAAGAGGCCAGGCATGTCGGCTCATGCCTGTAATTCTAGAACTTTGGGAGGCCAAGGCTGGCGGATCACCTGAGGTCAGGAGTTCAAGACCAGCCTGGCCAATGTGGTAAAACCCCATCGCTACTAAAAATACAAAAAGTTAGCCAGGCATGGTGGCACACACCTGTAATCCCAGCTACTTAGGAGGCTGAGGCACAAGAATCGCTTGAACCCAGGAGACAGAGGTTGCGGTGAACCAAGATTAAACCACTGTATGAGACTCTGCCTCAAAAAAAAAAAATAGTGACTTAAGCAGAACTCTGAAAATTTTACATAATGAGAAGTGTGGTACCTGGATTGGTTCATCTTTTCATCTTTTCACTCTGCCATTCTCAATTTTATGATATCTCTTTTTCTGGCCCCGTGATATCTCCCCTTATACTCACAATAGCTGTGTCAGTTCTAAGCATCGCACCCTCACACAATCATGTTCAGTGGCTTGGAAAAAATAGGCCTTATCTCTGTTAAAGAGGAAAGTCTTTTCCAGAAGTTTCTGTAAGAATTCTCCATCTCTCATTGATCAGAACCCAAACACAGGGGCCAAGCTGCACTGACTGCTGGGAAGGTGAGCATCTGGTATTTCATTATCTGTGGTGGGAGGCACTTCTATCTGCAGGGAAGAGTGATAACCTTGGGATAGGAAATCAACAATGTTGTCCTCTGCATTTGGAAAGTTTTGAGCAAACAAATGATGTGATCAGGCTTATATTTAATTCTGTATTCTTCCAGGTCTTCTTCCTCCTTTCACATCACTCTCCATCACCTCCTTCCTCTACTCTCAACCACCACTTTTTCACCTAGTTCTCCTACATTTTGAAAAAAAAAAAATCTTTTTTAAAGAGAAGAGGTCTTACTATGTTGCCCAGGTTAGTCTTGAACTCCTGAACTCAAGCAATCTCTCCACTTCGGCCTCCTGAGTAGCTGGGATTACAGGCATGAGCCACCATGCCTGGTCCCTTTTTTTTTTTTTTTTTTGAGACGGAGTCTCACTCTGTCACCCAGGCTGGAGTGCAGTGGCATGATCTCAGCTCACTACAACCTCTGCCTCCAGGCTTCAACCAATTCTCCTGCCTCAGCCTCCTGAGCATCTGGGACCACAGGCACACGCCACCACACCCAGCTAATTTTTTTATTTTTAATGGAGATGGGGTTTCACCATGTTGGCCAGGCTGGTCTCAAACTCCTGACCTCAAGTGATTCGCTTGCTTCAACCTCCCAAAGTGCTGGAATTACAGGCATGAACCCCAGCACCCAGCCTGCCCTAAATAGAAGGTGCCTGACTTGATGTTTTAAAATGTCCTAAAACAACTAACATTTTGGGTTACAAGGACGCTCAGTATGCTTGGTATTGCCACTGGTATGTTAACCAAGACTTACTTAATTTCCACTATTAACATAAATAATGATACAGTCACTTAGATTGTGTGCCTTGCCTAACATTTTATTGGTAAAATGTTTGTAGAATGAATAGCTTTTAAATAAATAAGTCTCCAATCCACATCATTCACTTTTAAAGACCAAACAGTGACATAGTCACATCTGACACTCCCATTATGTCTACTTGTGCCATATCAAAAACATGTGAAAACCGTGGCAGGCCGACTTGGCTAGATGATCCTTTTTTTTCAAACTGTGATGCAAATCCACTGAATTTCTTTCAAGTTTGATGGTCACATCAGTTAAGCATTCTAGAAAATTTTTTTGAAAACGCATTATTTGTTCTGAAGCCGTCTGGAACTTATTTTATGAGTGCTGATTTGGACTTCTAGCTGACCAGAGATAATCAGACTTGCTGTCACACATTCTGGGCTATAACTTGGTCTGATTTTACCAGTTTTCCTTACATCCTGAATGTCAGTATAAACTCAACAGAAGCTAGTCAACAAAAGTTGTGGAGTAGTATGTGGAGATTATGGAAGAAAGTTTGTGCTTCAGCTCATGTAACATAATCAATAAGGAACTTTTTTTTTTTTTGAGACAGTGTCTCTGTTTCCTAGGCTGGCGTGCAGTGACGTGATTTCGGCTTACTGCAGCCTTACCTTCCAGGCATTGATCCTCCCATGTCAGCCTCCCAAGTAGCTGGGACTACAGGTGCACACCACCATGCCTGCTAATTTTTGTATTTTTAGTAGAGACAAGGTTTCTCCATGTTCCTGAGGCTGGTCTCAAACTCCTGGGCTCAAGCAATCCACCCACCTTGGCCTCCCAAAGTGCTGGGATGATAGACATGAACCACCATGTCTGGTCAATAACAAATATTTTAAGCACCTTTTTAAATTAATTAATTAATTAAATTTTGAGATGAGTCTTGCTCTGTTGCCCAGGCTGGAGTGCAGTGGCACAATCTCGGTTCACTGCAACCTCTGCCTCCCGGGTTCAAGCAATTCTCCTGCCTTAACCTACCGAGTAGCTGGGATTCAGGTACCTGCCACCACACCCAGGTAAGTTTTGTATTTTTTAGTAGTGACAGGGTTTTGCCATGTTGGCCAGGCTGGTCTTGAACTCCTGACCTCAGGTGATCCACCCACCTCCCAAAGTACTGGGATTACGGGTGTGAGCCAATGCACCTGGCCTTTTTTTTTCTAAGATGGAGTCTCACTTTGTCTCCCTGGCTGGAGTGTAGTGGTGTAATCTCAGCTCACTACAACCTCTGCCTCCTGGGCTCAAGTGATTCTCCTGCCTCAGTGTCCCGAGTAGCTGGGATTACAGGCACCTGCCACCATGCCCAGCTAATTTTTTGTATTTTTAGTAAAGAAGGGGTTTCACCAAGTTGAGTCTTGAACTTCTGACCTTAAGTGATCCACCCACTTCAGCCTTTCGAAGTGCTGGGATTATAGGCGTGAGCCACCATGCCTGGCCTAAGCACCTGTTGTTACTTCAATAAAAGTTAAATGTTTTAGAAACAGGTTACATATGAGTACTTTATGCTAGCGATTATTGAATAAATGAGTTTTTGTGCCATATGTGAAAGATATGAACAATGGTTTGAGATCATGGAGTTACAGATTAATGTTGGTTCATGGTTCTTTTGAGTGAGCCTGGAGTCAGGGAAATTGCAGGGAATTTAGAAATAAGATACTCATGTTGAGTCTAAGCTCTGCCACTTGTAAGTATCATCTTTGGGAAGGGCATTTCACCTTGCTTAGATGTGGTTTCCTTATTTGTAAAATTGAACTACTGACTATGGCTCTTACCTCCTCTCTGAGCTGGTATCAAGACCATATGAGAGAGTACGCATGTTATTTTCAATGGAAGTACAGTAGTTGCTCCTATCCATGGGGGATACATTCCAAGACCCCAAGTATCTAGGAGCCTGAAACCTCAGATATAGTACTAAATCCTATATATAGTATGTTTTTTCCTATACATACATACCTATGATAAAGTTTAATTTATAAATTAGGCACAAGAGGTTAATTAATAATAAAATAGGACAATTATAACAATATACAGTAATAAAAGTTATGTGACTGTGGTCTCTGTCTCTCAAAATATCTTATTATATTATACTTACCTATTTTTACAACTGCGGTTGACTACAGGTAACTGAAACCACAGGTAGCAAAACCACTGACAAGGGAATACTGTTGTTCAATCTTGAGTTAGTACATACATTGTCAAGTTTTTTCTTTTTGAGATAGAGTTTCACTCTTGTCGCCCAGGCTGGAGTGCAATGGCGCGATCTGGGCTCAATGAAATCTCCGCCTCCCGGGTTCAGGTGATTCTCCTGCCTCAGCCTCCCAAGTAGCTGGGATTACAGGCATGCACCACCATGCCCGGCTAATTTTGTATTTTTTAGTAGAGACAGGGTTTCACCATGTTGGCTAGGCTGGCCTTGAACTTCTGACCTCAGGTGATTCACCTGCCTCAGCCTCCCAAAGTGTTAGGATTAGGAGCGTGAGCCACCACACCCGGCCATACATTGTCAGTTTGTAAGCTCCTTGATTAATATGTTTGCACATGACTTACCACATGAAATAAACATACCATAAGCAATGTCTTTATAGTATACTGTGCAATTATGAAATAGAGTCTGTTTGTCTCCAGATTAACTCAGCTAAGGGCATGGCATACTTTCTTCTATCTTTATGATGAGACACAGATTTCCTATTAAAAAGCATATCTTTAATTTGAAAAGGTTGACTAGGATGATTCTTAAGAAAAAAAAAGTGCCATATGGATAAATATAGGTACTAAAACCCATTCTAATAATATCCTCTGGCTCTAGGCCCACAAGGCTATATTTTTCTTAGATTTTGAACTGCAAGTGATTTCACCCACTTTAAACTCTTGCTTTCCACCTATAGTTGTTTATGAGATGGTGGCAATAATCACACTGACCTTAGTAGACCCGCCTCCTTTCCTGATTGATCTATTTCTGTTATATTTTTGCTAACTAATAAAAATTTTATTTGCTGAAATATTTTTCATTAAAGGCCTGTAAAAGAAATACTGATATTTTACAGCCATGGTTGCCTTCTTTTTCTACTTTAAAGACGTTTCTTTCATCCTTCTGCCACAAAGAAGAGATTAAGCATTCTGTCCTATTTCTGCATCTGCCTATAAATCAAGCACTCTTCTGGCTTTCCTCTGCCTGTATTTTGTTTCTTTTTACTTTGTAGTTTGAAATAATTTCAAATTTACAGAAAAATTTCAAGAATAGTTCAGGGAACTCCCATTTCCTGTTTGTCCAGAGACAACATCAAGTTTTGCTATCTTGTTACAAAAAGGATCTAATAGCAAAAGGAGCCAATCCAGGGCCACACATTGTACTTAGTTGTTGCATCTCTGTAGTTTCCTTCCATCCAGAATCATTGCTCAGTCATTTTGTAGACTGTCTCTCGGCTGAGCTTGTCCGGTGTTTCCTTCCTCATGATTAGATTAAGCTATACTTTTTTTTTTTTTTTTCCTTTTCTGTTCTTTTTTTTTTTTTCTTCTTCACAGACAGGATCTCACTCTGTCACCCAGGATGGCGTGCAGTGGCATGATCATAGCTCACTGCAGCCTCGAACTCTTGGGCTCAACCGTCCTCCTGCTTCAGCCTCCCAGGCCACTGGAACAACAGGTTCCATACCACCATGCCCAACTAATATTTTAAAAAAATTTTTATGTAGAGATGGGGTCTCACTGTGTTTCCCAGGCTGGTCTCGAGCTCCTGGCCTCAAGCAATCCTCCCTCCTTGGCCTCCCAAATTGTTGGGATTATAGGTGTGAGCCATCGCACCCAGTCAAGGCTATGCATTTTTGGCGAGGATATCACAGTCACGGTGAGAGCTTTACTGACTGCATTCCCCTTAGGTAGCACATAATGTTAGTTTGTCCCAGAATGAGGTTAATAGTGTCTGATGGCAAAGCTACTCTTTTTGTTTTGTTTTTTGAGACAGAGTTTCACTCTTGTTGCCCAGGCTGGACTGCAATGGCACAATCTCTTTTCACTGCAACCTCCGCCTTCTGGGTTCAAGCGATTCTCCTGCCTCAGCCTTCCAAGTAGCTGGACTACAGGCACCTGCCAACACACCCAGCTAATTTCTGTATTTTTAATGGAGATGGGGTTTCACCATGTTGGCCAGGCTGGTCTCAAACTCCTGAACTCAAGTGATCCTCCTGCATCGGCCTTCCAAAGTGCTGGGATTACAGGCATGAGCCACCATGCCCAACCAAAGCTACTCTTTTGCATTTTATCATGAATAACTACTTCATGGGGAGGAACTTTGAGGCTGTGTAAATATCCTGTTTCTCATCCAACTTTCACCTTCCAGTTTTAGCATCGGTTGATGTTTCATGCCTGAATTGTTAGCATAATGATTGACAAGTAGCAGTATTCTAATTCCATCACTCCTTTTACACTTACTAGCTGTAGTCCCTGTAGCGGGGACTACAGGTGCGCACTACCACACCCGACTAATTTTGGTATGTTTAGTAGAGATGGGGTTTCACCATATTGGCCAGGCCAGTGTCAAACTCCTGACCTCGTGATCCACTGCCTCAGCTTCCCAAAGTGCTGGGATTCTAGGCGTGAGCCACCTCACCCGGCCTTTTTTTTTTTCTTTAAATTGAGATGGAGTCTTGCTGTGTTGCCCAGACTGGAATGCAGTGGCGTGATCTCGACTCACTGCAATTTCCGCCTCCCTGGTTCAAGTGATTCTCCTGCCTCCGCCTCCCGAGTAGCTGGGATTACAGGCATCCACCACTATGCCCGGCTAATTTTTGTATTTTTGGTAGAGACAGGGTTTCACCATGTTGGCCAGGCTGGTGTCAAACTCCTGACCTCAAGTGATCTGCCCACCTCTGCTTCTCAAAGTGCTGGGATTACAGGCGAGAGCCACTGCGCATCGCTCACATCCTCATCTTGAAGCAGAGGCTTGGCCATAGTAGTGAGGCTTAGCCATAGTAGTGGAACTTGGCAGTGGGTCTGTGTCTGCCCCTCAGATCACATGGGCCACACCAGGTTGGATGTCCTATGTGTAGGCGGAAACCCCACCTATAGCAGAGGGCTGGAAGCAGTGTGGGTAATGTTGGAAAGGTCCTTAGCATCGTCAGTAAAATGACCCACCTTTGATGGGTCTCTGCCTCTTGGTGGTAAAGTTCTCTAATTTGTTTTCACTTTCTTTAGCTTTTTATCTGCTCCCTGATTTTTAAAAATTAGAACACACTACATTTCTAATCAGAAAAAAATAGCTTTCATTTTGAAATTGAAGAATGTTTTAAGAATGCTCAAAACTCAGTAATAAGAGAACTCGATTTTAAGATGGACTAAAGATTTGACAGATACTTCAGCAAAGAAGAAATATGAGTAGCTATTAAACACATGAAAAAATGCTTTCAACATAATTAATCACTGGGGAGATGCAAATTAAAACCACAATAGATAACACTACACACTTGTCAGAATGGCTAAAATTTAAAAAACAGATAATACCAAGAACTGATAAGAATGTGGGACAACTGGAACACTTTTACATTGCTTTTTGGAAAGCAACTTGTCAATGTCTTATAAATGTATCATTTGACCAAGCAATCCCACTCGTGGATATTTACCCAAGTGAAATAAAAACTTATCATTATTCACACACAAACCTGTATGGAATGTTTGTAATGACCTTATGGATAACCTCCAAAGACTGGAAACAACCATCATGTCTTCCATCTGGTGAATGAATACATGTAGTACATGACATATCCATGCACTAAAATACTGATATGCTTGGGGTATGTGTGTGTGTGATTTATATATTCCCTAGCTCTTCCACTATGAGGCTCCATAAAAATGAGCAGGCCTAATGCCCAGATCTTGGTATCTAAGTACCATTCTCCACTAAAAGGGCTCTTTGTAGAAATGGCTGGTTCCAGGTCTGGAGCATGGAAAGCACAAGATGAGTTTGCAACATCTTGTTGTACCAGATAAGGAAGCACTCATAGACTGACTGGCCATATCAACATGGATGAGTCTCTAATGCATTTTGGTAAGTGGAAGGCGCCAGACTCAAATAAACTAAGAGGCTAAATAGTGGAACGATTCTGTTTATATGATATCCTGGAATGAAGATCAGTGGTTATGAGGGAATGGTAGCGAAGGCGGAGAGGTTGAATACCAAGGAATTTTTGGTGGGTGGTGGTAGACAGTTGGTGGTATTTACACAACTGCTAATCAAAACTCATAGAACTGTACTCTAAAAAAGGTGACTGTTACTGCATGTAAATTATGCCATCACCACTATTATCATGTGTTCATCTGAGTTTCCCTGAAACAGTTCCTGAGATCAGAATTTGGGTGCAAGCAGTTTATTAATCAGTGGTTAGTATGGTGAGGAAGTAGAGAAGTACAGGGAAGAGAGGAAACTGCTCATTCCAAAGGGGCTCTTTTTGAGACTGTAAAACGCACCTCAGAATTGTCCTGTCCTACCAAAGGGAGAGATATGTTTATCCACCAATTCCCATCCCTCATGAATTAAAGTTTCTCTTGGGGGTTTCCACTCCCTGGTACTCCTGTGCAGCCAGAGAAATCCCTCAGGGAAGGAGACTCGTATTGCAGGTGATCTCGAGGGTGGGTTGAAGGGATGTGTGTGGGCATCAGTAGCATCTGCTGCAATGTTTTCATTGATTATGAAACATTTAAAAGAAAGCCCTCTCCTGTTGAAGTAGGACTTTGATAATTGTCTGAACCTTGATGTCCTACTGATTTGTTCTCAAGACAGTCTCATCGAACCCATTAACACCACACAACCAGCCTGCTGTTGTGTTTCCTCTGCATGGCTGGTTTTGTGCCTTCAGGGTCCCTACTCCTTTCATTTTCCAAACCATTCTTTTTGGTTCTATGGAGCCAAATTCCATGTATCTCTTTTTGACACAGAGGCAGAAGGTGTCTGATAGGAACATACATGGCTGTGGATCAGGGCATCTCATTGACTTAAGGAGCATTACCACTTGGGGGGCAACCTGAGAGACAAACAGTTTTCCACATTCCTGGTTTGTTGTTTTGAGGATGCTTCTGCAGGAGAAAGAGTAGACAGATGTCAGCCGGACTTGCTAGGTTGCAGGTGACAGACCCTGGGTAACAGTCCGAGGCACCTAACTCAAGCTGGGCTTTGCTGCCTCTAGAAGTCCAAGAAAGGTTTGGCACATTAAAATGAAGAAGATTTAGGACATGTGTAGGCCTCAGAAACAATCAGAAGTAGGGTCGTAAGTGTCTCTGCAGCCTTGTGTCAACTCAATCCTCTTGCAGACCTGCTTTCCCCACAGGTCAGGGCATGGTTGCTGGCAGCTGCTGACATTATATCCTAGGCCTCCAAATCACTAGAAAAGTCTGAGTTGACTCTCTTGGTTCCAAGTCAAAAATCATGGGGAGCTCATTGGCCTGGCTTGGGTCAGATCCCTCGACTGGTCAACTGTGGGGTGTAAGAACATAACCAGTCCCACAAAGATTGTGCCTCTGGAATAAGGGGTAATATTTTAGAGGATGGGGTGGCGATGTTTGGCAGGCAAAAATAATGAGTAAGAGAAAGAAAAGATAATGTCAGAGTCAAGACATAATCTATTAATACTTTTATATTGTTCAAATGAAAGGAGATCTGCATGAAGAAGGATAGGTTAGTCAATGCTGCAGACATAAATCGATTCTCAAAGTTCCATGGTTTCTCATTCACATAGTGTTCAACATGGGCAGGATGGTTCTCCTCAATATTGTAGCAATGCCATCTAGAACATGCAGTTGCCACAGTAGTGAAATAAAGGGTAGAGGAAAAATATTAACTCTTAAGTGTCTTGGGCCCAGAAGTGCCACATGTCACTTTTTCGTGGTCTCCTGGCTAGAGCTAGTTTCACAGCCCCAACGCAACTGCAAACCATGCTGAGAGATGTGGGGAGCACATCCGAATTTGGTGAGTACTGTCAAAAGTCATCATTGGTTGGGCGCAGTGGCTCAGGCCTGTAATCCCAGCACTTTGGGAGGCCAAGGCGGGCAGATCACTTGAGTCCAGGAGTTCAAGACCAGCCTGGCCAACATGGCAAAACCTCGTCTCTACTAAAATTACGAAAATTAGCCTGGTGTGGTGTTGCATGCCTGTAGTCCCAGCTACTTGGGAAGCTGAGGCGGGAAGATCACCTGAGCCCAGGATGTGGAGGTTGTAGTGAGCTGAGATTGCACCAGACCATTGCACTCCAGCCTGGGCGACAGAGCAAGACCCTGTTTAAAAAAAAAAAAAAAAAGTCATTGTTGCTGCTCCACAGTCAAATTGTTCACAAGGGACAGGAAGGGTCAGAGGACACTTCAGAGAGAAGGGAGAATTTGTCTCAGGTCTCAGAGGAGACTCCTGGCTTGGATAATTGGAGGGAAGAGGCAAGACAGCAGCATTTCTTGGTGCTCTTATAGGACATGAAAGAGTTCAATTTAGTAGGATGGAGATGTATATAAAGGTGAGATCAGAGAACCAGATTGGGACGAGATTGCAGAATTCCTACCTACATTAATAGGTACGAACTGAGGTATGACTGCAAGCTTTTCAGCCAGAGAGTAACATGAACTGGGTGAAAATGTCAAGAAGATTGATCTAGCAGCAATGTGTAGTTTGGCTTATGTTATTCTATGCACAGTCTAATGGTAAGCATTCTGTTGACCTTAAAACATTCTTTAGAGGACTTCCATTTCTGGTAAAATGGCAGGCTAGATAGCCTGAAAAAAAGATCCCATTACAAAACACCTCGGATACAAGGAGACACAAATCCAGATGGCACTGGAGGCTCATTTTCTCTCCCACACTTAGCAAGAGGCTGCCTCAGCAGGTCTGTGTTTGCTCAGCAGAAGAACAGGTTTGCTGGTGGCTGAGCTCCAGAGGCTCTTCCTTTAGAACAAACTAGTTTCATTGACCAGGAAGCTCCTATTGTTATAGCCTAATTTCTCAGTCAGTTCGAGGTACCTTGTACAAGCACACAAATCCACAAGACAGCAAGATGACGTGGGATCCATATAGTCTGCTGATGTTCTGCCTGTAAGTTTCCCAGTAAATTTCACCTTATGTTTACACCACATGTTGCTAGTGGTGTGCATATCTGTGTCCTTTACATGGCAAGATAAACATCTTTTTATTTTATTTTATTTATTTATTTATTTAAGACGGAATCCTGCTCTGTTGCCAGGCTGGAGTGCAGTGGCACGATCTTCGCTCACTGCAACCTCCACCTCCTGGGTTCAAGTGATTCCCCTGCCTCAGCCTCCTGAGTAGCTGGGACTATAGGCTCATGCCACCATGCCCAGCTAATTTTCGTATTTTTAGTAGAGACAGGGTTTCACCATGTTGGCCAGAATGGTGTCTATCTCTTGATCCACCTGCCTTGGCCTCCGAAAGTGCTGGGATTACATGCGTGAGCCACAGCACCTGGCCAAACATCTTTTTATTTTATTTTTATTTTTTATTTTTAGACACAGCGTCTTGCTTTGTCACCCAGGCTGGAGTGCAGTGGAATGATCATAGCTCACTGCAGCCTCAAACTCCTGGGCTCAAACAATCCTCCCGCCTAAGCCTCCCAAGTAGCTGGGACTACAGATGTGAGCCACCATGCCTGGCTAATTGAATTCAAGACCAGCCTGACCAACACAGTGAAACCCTGTTCCTACTAAAAATACAAAAAAAAAAAAAAATTAGCTGGGCATGGTGGCGCGCACCTGTAATCCCAGCTACTCAGGAGGCTGAGGCAGGAGAATCACTTGAACCCAGGAGGCAGAGGCAGAGGTTGCAGTGAGCCAAGATGATGCCATTTCACTCCAGCCTGGCCGATAGAGCAAGACTCTGTCTCAAATTAATTAATTAACTCATTAATTTGTAGAGATGGAGTCTCACTATGTTGCTCAGGCTGGTCTTGAACTCCAGGCCTCAAGCGATCCTCCCACCTCAGTTTACCAAAATTCTGAGATTACAGGTATGAGCCACTGTGCTTGGCTCATCTTTTCAAATGTATATCCAAACTGGTAACAAAGTAAGGGAAAACCTCAGAGGCCAAAAGTTGAATGCCACAAACTGGAAGAAGATATTTACAACCAACAAATAATTCATATCTAAAATATGTGAACAATTCTTAAAAATTAGTAAGAAGAAGACATACAATCCAAGGTGAGAAATGGACAAAAGATAAGAATAGGCAATTCACGCCCGGGCGCGGTGGCTCATGCCTGTAATCCCAACACTTTGGGAGTCCGAGACGGGTGGATCACAAGGTCAGGAGATTGAGACCATCCTGGCCAACATGCTGAAACCTCATCTCTACTAAAAATACAAAAATTAGCTGGTCATGGTGGCACACACCTGCAATCCCAGCTACTCAGGAGGCTGAGGCAGGAGAATTGCTTGAACCCGGGAGGCAGAGGTTGCAGTGAGCTGAGATTGCGCCACTGCACACCAGCCGGTGGACAGAGCGAGACTGTCTCAAAAAAAAAAAATGAATAGGCAATTCACAGAAGTAAAAGAAAACATGGAACATATGATGATTTCACCAGTAAATCAGAGAAATGGAAAATTAAAACCACAACATCATTTTATATTTTATACTGATTGAAAATTGAAAGTCTGGCAGTTTCCTGTATAAGCTACAACTCATGGTAACCAAGTAATTGATAATGAAATATTTCTCTTCAGATACATAGCCTGCTAATATATTGAAAAGGAATGACAGAATCTCCAATGAAACAATGAACTAAGCAGTGATTATCAATAATTGCTGCCTTAACACACGAAACAGACATAACAAAATGTCATGTGCCTCCTAATGGAAGAATATACCACCACTTAAGAAATGTTCTTATTGGAAATTTGATCAGCTCTCTGGATGTAACACACACATTGCTGGAACATGTTAAACAGCACCTTGTGACTGCATTCAACAAAACCCAGACTGGGAAATTGCAGAACACACCACCTGGTTTGTTCACCAAATAAATTGCTTGAAAGGGGACAAAGATGGCTTTTATTTGGATCCTGATTTGAGTGACAATAAAACAAGCAAACAAATTTTTAAAAGTGACAATTGAACTTAGATTATTTAATGGATATTTCATGATATTAAAGAATTATTGTAATTATTTTAGGCATGATAGTGGTGTTGTTCTTATGTTTTTAAAGAGTGCTACAAAGGAACTTTCTGGAGAAGCTGGAAATAGTCTAGATCTTGATCGCAGTGGTGGTTTCACAGTTGTGTACTTGTATACGTAAAAAAAAAAAAAAAA
>NW_012115522.1:1025119-1026822 GCF_000951035.1 Colobus angolensis palliatus
CAGCCTGGCGACAGAGCAAGACTCTGTCTCAAAAAAAAAAAAAAAAAAAAAAAATTGTGATGTATTCACCCAATGATAGTCTGTGTAGCAATGAATGAGTTACAGCTATACTTAGTAATATGGATGAATCTCAAGAAATTAATGAGCAAAAGCTTTGCAAGTTGCAGAAGAATACTACAGTAATACCATTAATCAAAGGTTCAAAATGTATCAAATAGAATAATGCATTTTAGGGATCTATGTAGTTAAACTATAAAGAAAAGCAAATGCATGATAAGCACAATGATAAACACAGGGTGGTGTAATTGAGGAAGGGCCTACAAGGTGCTTCCAAGTTTCCGATAATATTCTCCTTCTTCAGCTGGGTGATGATACATAGGTGCTTTTCTTTTCTTTTCTTTTTTTTTTTGAGACAGGGTCTCGCTCTGCCGCCCAGGCTGGAGTGCTGTGGTGCGATCTCAGCTCACTGCAAGCTCCGCCTCCTGGGTTCACGGCATTTGCCTGCCTCAGCCTCCCAAGTAGCTGGGACTACAGGCGCCCACCGCCACGCCCGGCTAATTTTTGCCATTTTTAGTAGAGACTGGGTTTCACCAGGTTAGCCAGGATGGTCTCAATCTCCTGACCTCGTGATCCACCCACCTCAGCCTCCCAAAGTGCTGGGATTACAGGCGTGAGCCACCATGCCCGGCCTGCTTTTCTTAATATTGTTTTATGCCATATGTTTTATGCCAAACATATAACATGTCATAAACAACATATTATGTAGATGAATATTTTATAATAAAATTGTGGGGGTTTTTTTGTTGTTGTTTTTGAGACAGGGTCTCACTCTGTCACCCAGGTTGGAGTGCAGTGGCATGATCATGGCTTACGGCAGCCTTGACCTCCCAGGCTCAAGGGATCCTGCCACCTCAGCTTCTTGAGTAGCTGGGACTACAGGCGCATGCCACCACGCCTGGCTAATTTTTGTATTTTTTGTAGAGATGAGGCTTCACCATGTTGCCCAGGCTGGTCTCAAACTCCTGAGCTCAAGCAATCCTCCCAGCTTGGCCTCCCAAAGTGCTGGGATTACAGGGATGAGCCACTACAGCCAACCAATAAAATTACTTTTAAAAGCCATTTCCTATTGTTTTTCAGCAGCCTTACGACCTGGCTCATAGGTGATGACATGGTACAATGCAAAAATACTGGACCATCAGGAATTTGGGAACCCTGGGTTTTAGACCCAGTTGTATCACTAAGTAGTCCTGTAACTTGGCACAAATCACTTAACTCACTTAACGAAAGTTTCCTTATCTAGAAAATGAGGGAATCCACATTTCCTAACTATGTGCTTCAGAACACTAGTTCTAAAATACATTAATAGATATTTTGTGGCAACCAAAAAAAGTTTTGTGGTCTGAGTAACTCCAGATTAAGCAATAATAAGAGTGTTTCCTTGTAACAGGACTTCTCAGAGCCTTGAACATGCAATTATGAGTTGTGAATCTCAGAGAGAGGAATACAGAATTTTTTGTTGTTGTTGTTGAGACAGAGTCTTACTCTGTCAGCCAGATTGGAGTGCAGTGGCACGATTTCAGCTCACTGCAACCTCCACCTCTTGGGCTCAAGCAACTCTCCTGCCTCAGCCTCCCGAGTAGTTGGGACTACAGGCGTGTGCCACCACGCCCAGATAATTTTTGTATTTTTAGTAGAGACAGGGT
>NW_012115522.1:1027242-1031564 GCF_000951035.1 Colobus angolensis palliatus
CCTCCCAGGTTCTAGTGATTCTCCTGCCTCAGCCTCCCAAGTAGCTGGGATTACAGGCACCCACCACCACGCCTGGCTAATTTTTGTATTTTTAGTACAGATGGGGTCTCACCATGTTGGCCAGGCTGGTCTTCAACTCCTGACCTCAGGTGATCTACCCGCCTCGGCCTCCCAAAGTGCTAGGATTACAGGTGTGAGCCACCGCACCCAGCCGACAGCATGTATCTTTGATATGATGAGATGAATATGTCGCTTTCTGTCTGTGGTCTTTCTCCCTGAAACTTATAACTTCAGTCTCAAATAAGAAACATCAGAAAAATTCTAATGGAGAGAAATTCTAAAAAAAAACCTTATCAGAACTTCTTAAAATTGTTAAGCTCATCAAAAACAAGGAGGCTTTGCAGATGCTGGGGCCACCCATAGCCCTATGCCACAAGTCACGGTCAACCCCACCACGTTCTTTGACATCGCCATTGATGGCGAGACTTTGAGCTGCATCTCCTTTAAGTTGTTTGCAAAGTTCCAAAGACAGCAGAAAACATTCATGCTCTGAGCACTGATGAGAAATAATTTGGTTATAAGGGTTTCTGCTTTTACAGAATTATTCCAGGGTTTATGTGTCAGGGTGTTGACTTCACGCGCCACAGTAGTACTGGTGGCAAGTCTGTCTACAAGGAGAAATTTGATGGTGAGAACTTCATCCTGAAGCATATGGGTTCTGGCATCTTGTCCACAGCAAATGCTGGACCCAACACAAACAGTTCCCAGTTTTTCATCTGCACTGCAAGATTGACTGGTTGGATGGCGAGCATGTGGCCTTTGGCAAGGTGAAAGAAGGCATGAATATCACAGAAGCCATGGTGTGCTTTGGGTACAGGAATTGCAAGACCAGCAAGAAGATCACCATTGCTGACTGTGGATCATTCTAATAAATTTGACTTGTGTTTTATTTTAACTACCAGGCCTTTCCTTCTGTAACTCAGGAGAGCATCTCACCACCCCATTCACTCGCAGCTTTCTATAATCTTTGTACCCTCACTGCAGTTCTTTGGGCTCTATATTTTCCTTATTCCCTTTTACATCTAGCTGAATTGCAGACTTAAGATTATGAAATAAAAACTAAGTAAAAGGGCCGGGCGTGGTGTCTTACGCCTGTAATCCCAGCACTTTGTGAAGCCAAGGCAGGCGGTTCACTTGAGGTCAGGAGTTTGAGACGAGCCTGGCCAATACGGTGAAACCCTGTCTCTTCTAAAAATACAAAAATTAGCTGGGCATGGTGGCGGGCACTTGTAATCCTAGCTACTCGGGAGGCTGAGGCAGGAGAATCACTTGAACCTGGAAGGCAGCCAGAGATGGCAGTAAGCTGAGATCACGCCACTGCACTCCAGCCTGGGCAATAGAGTGAGACTCTGTCTTAAAAAAAAAAAAACACCTAAATAAACAAACACAAACAAAAAACAAGGAGAGTTTGAGAAATTGTCACAGCTAACAGGAGCCTAAGGAGACAAGACAATTAAATGTAATGTGGTATTCTGGATGGAATTCTGCAATAAGAAAAGGACATTAGGTAAAAATTAAGGAAGTCTGAAGAAAGTATAGATTTTAGTTGATAATAATGTGTCAGTATTGTTCATTAATTTTAACAAATGTATCATACTAATCTAAGATATTAATGGGGAAAATGGATATGCAGTATATGAAAACTATGCCATATTTTCAATTTTTCTATAAATCTAAACTGTTCTAAAAAATTTACTCTCTCTCTTTGGGAGGCTGAGGCCAATGGATCACCTGAGCTTAGGAGTTCGAGACCAGCTGGGCAACATGGCGAAACCCCATCTCTACCAAAAATGTAAAAAATTAGCCAGGCGTAGTGATGCACACTGTAGTACCAGCTACTCAGGAGGCTGAGGCACGAGAATCACTTGAGCCCAGGAGGCAGAGGTTGCAGTGAGTCAAGACTGCACTACTGCACTCCAGCCTGGGTGACAGAGCGAGATTCCATCTCAAAAAGAAAAAAAAATTTACTCCCTCTCAATCCCTACCAGAAAATAAATAAATAAATAAATAAATAAAATCAGGCTTAGATAGTTTCATTGGAGAGTTCCACCAAACACTTAAAGAGTAATCAGCACATATTTTACACAATCTCTTCCAGGAAATAGAAGAGGAGCAAATACCTCCCAACTCATTTTATGGAACAAGTGTTACCCTGATACTAAAATCAAAGACAGTACAAAAAAAGAATACCATACAACAATATTTCTCATGAATTTAAATGCAAAAATCTAAACTAGATATTAGCAAACTGTATCCAACAACGTATAAAGAATTATGTACCATAGCCATGTGGGACTTCTCGGTATATAAGGTTGGTTCAATATTTGAATATCAATCAATGTAATTCACCATATTAACAAGCTGAAGAAGATAAATCATACAATTCTATCCATTTGACATAGAAAAAATGTTTGACCGGGCACCGTGGCTCACTCCTGTAATCCCAGCACTTTCAGAGGCCAAGGCAGGCAGATCGTATGAGCTCAGGAGTGTGAGATCAGCTTGGGCAACATGGCGAAACCTCATCTCTACGAAAAGTACAAAAAAATTAGCCAGGCATGGTGGCATGTGTCTGTAGTCCCAACTATTTGGGAGACTGAGGTGGGAGGATCAATTGAGCCCAAGAGGTGGAGGTTGCAGTGAGCTGAGAGTGTGCCTCTGCACTACAGCCTGGGTGACAGAGTGAGACTTCATCTCAAAAACAAAAAAGTGTAAAATCCAACATTCATTCATAAAAAAAAATCTCAGCAAGTTAGGAATAGAAGGTAAATACCTAAACTTGATAAATAGCATCTACAAAAACAAAAATCTAGAGCTAGCGTCATACTTAATGATGAAAGAATGAATGTTTTTCCACTAAGATCACGACAAAAAGGCAAGGAAGTCTGCTCTCACCACTTCAACATGGTCCTGGAAGTTATTGCAATAGGCAAGAAAAAGAAAAGTATACAGGTTAGAAAGGAAGAAGCAAAACTATCTCTGTTTGCAGATAATATAATTGCCTGTGTAGAAAATCCCAAGAAGTCTACAAAGAATCTCTTGGAACTAATAAATGACTTTAGTGGGGATTCAGAATACAAGATCAACACACAAAAAAACTTTTGCATTTCCATATGACACTCAGACAAAATGAAATATTTAGATAGAGTGCCTTTTTTTTTTTTGAGACAGAGTCTCATTCTATTGCCCAGCCTGGAGTACAGTTGTATGATCATGGCTCACTGCAGGTTTGACCTCCTGAGCTCAGGCAGTCTTCTCACCTTAGAGCTGGGACTACAGGCATGGGTCACCATGCCTGGCTAATTTTTCTGTTTTTTTTGTAGAGGTGGGGTTTTACCATGTTACCCAGGCTGGTTTCGAACCTCTGGGCTCAAGTGATCCACCTATTTTGGCTTCTCAAAGTGCTAGGATTACATGCATGAGCCACTGCACCTGGCTAGATATATTCCTAAATATATTTTATTTAATATATGTGCTGAAAATTACAAAATCCTGATGAAAGAAATCAAAGGAAATAAAAAGTAATGGAGACACCTACAGATTGAAAGATTCAACATAATAAAGATATTCTTCCGAATTAATCTACAGATTTAATACAATTTCTATTACAACCCCAGAAAGCATTTCTGTATACATGGACAAACTTATTTGGAAATTTATGTGGAAAGGAATGGGCTCTGGAATAGCTAAAATAATCTTGATATATAATAAAGTGAGAGGAATCACTCTATCCAATATTAAGGTATACTATACGGCTACCACAATTAAGACAGTATGGTATTGACAGAGTGATAAATATACAGATCAGTGAAACAGAGTAAAGATTCCAGAAATAGACCCATTGAAATATGCTTAATTATTTTTGACAAGAAGGATAACCTTTTCAACAAATGGTACTGGAGCAACTGGACAACCATAGGCAAAAACTCAAACCATGACCTAAACATTACACCTTAAATGAAAATTAATTTAAGGCCGGGCATGGTGGTTCATGCCTGTAATCCCAGCACTTTGGGAGGCCAAGGTGGGCGGATCACAAGGTCGGGAGTTCGAGACCAGCGTGGCCAATATGGTGAAACCCCGTTTCTACTAAAAATACAAAAATTAGCCAGGTGTGGTGACATGTGCCTGTAATCCCAGCCACTTGGGAGGCTGAGGCAGGAGAATCACTGAACCCAGGAAGGCGGAAATTGCAGTGAGCCGAAATCGTGCCACTGTACTCCAGCCTGGGTGAGAGTGAAACTCCGTCTCAAAAAAAAAAA
>NW_012115522.1:1032049-1035087 GCF_000951035.1 Colobus angolensis palliatus
AACTTTTGTACTTTTTTTTGCAGAAACAGGGTTTCACCATGTTGCCCTGGCTGGTCTCGAACTCCTGGGTTGAAGTAATCTGCCTGCCTTGGCCTTCCACAGTGCTGGGATTACAGGGATGAGCCACTGACCCTGGCCTCACCACTGATTTTCAATATTGTACTGGAAGCCCTAGCTAATGCAGTAAGATAAGAAAAAGGAGGGAAAGGCTATACATATTGGAAAGAAAGAAAAAAATCTATTCACAGATGATCTGGTAGTTTATGTAGAATTGACCAGGGTCAGGCGTGGTGGCTCATGCCTATAATCCCAGCACTTTGGGAGGCCAAGGTGAGCGGATCACCTCAGGCCAGGAGTTCTGCCTGGCCAACACGGTGAAACCCTGTCTCTACTAAAAATGCGAAAAATTAGCTGGGCGTGGTGATGCAAGCCTGTAGTCCCAGCTACTTGGGAGGCTGAGGCGGGAGAATCGCTTGAACCTGGGAGGCAGAGGTTGCAGTGAGCTGTGATCATGCCACCGCACTCCAGAAAACCTTTCCTGGAGCTAAGAAGTTGTTATAGCAAGATTGCAGGACACAGTGTTAATATATAAAAGTCAGTTGCTTCAGCTGGGTGTTCAGCTGCAGCATGGTGGTTCCTGCCTGTAATTCCAGCACTTTGGGAGGCTGAGCCAGGAGGATTGCTTGAGGCCAAGAGTTCGAGACCAGCCTGGACAACATGGTGAAACCCCGTCTCTCCTAAAAATACAAAAATTAGCCAGGTTTGGTGATGGGCACCTGTAGTCCCAGCTACTTGGGAGGCTGAGGCAGGAGAATCACTTGAACCCAAGAGACAGAGGTTGCAGCAAGCCAAGATTGTGCCACTGAACACCAGCCTAGGCAACGGAGTGAGACTGTCTCAAAAAATAAATAAACAAATAAATAAATAAATGTCAATTACTTCCTACATACTAGCAATTAATAAGGGAAATTTGAAATTAAGAATACAATACCATTTACATCAGCACCTTATCTTAGTCCATTTTCTGTTGCTATAACAAAATACCCAAGTCTGGGAAATATATAAAGAAAAGAGGTTCTGGGGACTAAGAAGTCCAGGATGGGTGGTTGCATCTGGTGAGGGCCTTCTGCTGCTTCACAGCACTGGGGAAGCACGCATGTGGAAGCATGAAACATATTTGGAGGCACGTTTCAAAAGTGGAAGGGGAAGTGGGTGCATACAAAGAGTCCAAACACAAGAGACAACCTCGCTTTGTAACAACCCACCTCCTGGGAACTAATCCATCCCAAGAGAACTAACCCAGTTTTTTCAGAAAAAAGATTGATCAATCTTAATGACCCAATCATGCTTTAAAGGCACTACCTTCCAACACTGCTACATTAGAGACCAAGTGCAACATTGGGAGACAAACCATATCCAAATCATAGCACACCCTCAAAAACAAAATATTTAAGTATAAATCTAACAGAATACATACACAATCTATGTGAGGAAAACTACAAAACTCTGATGAAAACAAAGAAGTAAATAAATGGAGAGATATTCCATGTTCATGGATAGGAAGACTCAATATTGACGACATATCAGATCTTCACAACTTGATCTGTAGATTCAATGTAATCTGACTCAAAATTTTAGCAGCTTACTTGGTGGACATTGACAAACTGATTCTAAAGTTATATGGAGAAGCAAAAGACCCAGAAGAGCTCACAATACTACTGGAGGACAAAATTGGAGGAGTGACACTATCCAACTTCCACGTTTGCTATAAAGGTACAGTAGTCAAGACTGTGTGGTTTGATAAAAGAATACACAAAGAAAGATAAATGGAACAGAATAGAGAGCCCATAAATAGATCCACATAAATATAGTCAGCTGATCTTTGACAAAGGAAAAAAGGAATACAGTGGAGCAAAAAGAACGTTTTCAACAAATGGTGCTGGAACAACTGGACATCCACATGCAAATAATAATCTAGACACAATCTTGTACTCATCACAAAAATTAACCCAACATGGATAACATAAATGTAAAACACAAAACTATAAAAATCCTGGAAGATAACATACAAGGAAATCAAGATGCCCTCAAGTTTTGTGATTATTTTTTAGATACAACATCAAAAACATGATCCATGAAAGACAGAATTGATAAGTTCGATTTAATTAAAATTAAAACTTTTCTGTTCTGTGAAAGTCACTCTCAAGAGAATAAGGAGAAAAGCCACAGGCTAGGATAAAATACTTGCAAAAGACAAGTGTGATAAAAGACTGTTATCTAAAATATGCAAAGAATACTTTAAACTCAACAATAAGAAAAAGACAACCTGATTAAAAATGAGCCAGTGACCTTAACAGACACCTCACTAAATAAGATGGTAATCCCAGCACTTTGGGAGGCTAAGGTGGGCAGATCATGAGGTCAGGAGATCAAGACCATCCTGGCTAACACGGTGAAACCCCATCTCTACTAAAAATACAAAAAAAAAATTAGCTGGGTGTGGTGGCAGGCGCCTGTAGTCCCAGCTACTCAGGAGGCTGAGGAGGCGGAGCTTGCAGTGAGCCGAGATCGCACCACTGCACTCCAGCCTGGGCGACAGAGCGAGACTCCATCTCAAAAAAAAAAAAAAAAAAAAAGAAGATATACAGATGAAAAATAAACATATGAAAATAAACTCTGTATCATATGTCAACAGGAAAAAGGCAAATTAAAGCAACAATAACACACCTATTAGAATGGCCAAATCCATTTGTTTGCCCAAAACACTGACAACACTAAGTGCTGACAAGGATGTGGAGCAATACAAACTTCCACTCATTGATGGAGGGAATGTAAATAGCACAGCCAGTTTGGAAGACATTGTGGCAGTCCCTTATAAAACTAAACACACTCTTGGCCAGGCGTGGTGGCTCATACCTGTAATCCCAGCACTTTGGGAGGCCAAGGCAGACTGATAACTTGAGGCCAGGAGTTTGAGACCAGCCTGGGCAACATAGTGAAACCTCATCTCTACTAAAAATACAAAAAATTAGCTGGGT
>NW_012115522.1:1035948-1037717 GCF_000951035.1 Colobus angolensis palliatus
CAGGCTGGTCTCGAACTCCTGACCTCAGATGATCTGCCCACCTTGGCCTCCCAAAGTGCTGGGATTACAGGCATGAGCCACTGCGCCCAGCTGAATTTTTAGGGCAGTGAAACCACTTAGTATGATACTATAATGATGGATATATGTCATTACACATTTGTTCAAACCCATAGAATGTTCAACATGAAGAGTTGACCCTAATGTAAACTATGGACTCTGGGTGATAAGGATGTGTCAATGTAGGTTCATCAGTTGTAGCAAACGTAACACCCTGTGGGGCATGTTAATAATGGGGTATGTTATGCATGTAGAATCTCCATAGCTTCCTCTCAATTTTTCCATGAACCTAAAACTGCTCATTAAAAAAAAAAAAAAAAAAAGAGAGCGCGAAGTATTTAAGAAAATCACAATGAGATATCCCCCCACCACACAACTATCAGAATGGCTAAAAGTCTGAGCGCTAAGGGCTTATGGTGTTATAGAGAAACTGGAGAACTCATGTATTGCTGGCGAGAATGTAAAATAGTACAGCCACTTTGGAAAATAGTTTGGCCGTCTCTTATAAAGCTAAACACCTGCCGGACTCAGTGGTCCATGCCTGTAATTCCAACACTCTGGGAGTCTGAGGTGGGAGCATGTCACTGCACTCCAGCCTGGGTGACAGGGTGAGACCCTGTCTCCAAACAAAAAACAAAAACCAAGGAACCTCCATAAAACTAAACAGGCAATCACCACGTGACCCAGCAATTGTACAACAGGACATTTACCCCAGAGAAATGAAAACGTATATTCACACAAACAGTTGAACATGAAGGTTCACAGCCTTATTTGTCACAGGCAAAAATTGAAACCCACTCATATGGCTGGGTGTGGTGGCTCAAGCCTGTAATCCCAGCAGTTTGGGAGGCTGAGGCTGGCAGATCACGAGGTCAGGAGATCAAGACCATCCTGGCTAACGTGGTGAAACCCTGTCTCTACTAAAACCACAAAAAATTAGCTAGACGTGGTGGCGGGCACTTGTAGTCTCAGCTACTCGGGAGGCTGAGGCAGGAGAATCACTTGAACTTGGGAGGTTGTAGTGAGCAGAAATTGCACCACTGCACTCCAGCCTGGGTAATAGAGCAATACTCCATCTTAAAAAAAAAAGAAATCCACTCATGTGACCTTCAACAGGTGAATAGTCAAACTGTGAAAGAGCTGTACAATGGAGTACTGCTCCTTAGCAATAAAAAGGAACGAACTATTGATACGTGTGACAGCTTTGATGAATTTCCAGGGAATTGTACTAAGTCAAAAAAGCCAGTCCCAAAAGATTGCATAATATGTGATTCAATTACAAAACATTTTCTAAATGGCAAAATTTTAGAAATGGAGGACAAATGGATGCCAGGGTAAAGGATTTAGGGCCACAGGTGCATGGAGCAGGAAGAGGCAGATGTGGTTATAAAAGGGCAACTAAAGGGGCATCCTTGTGGTGCTAGAACTATTCAGTATCTTGACCCTGTTGCTGGGCACCTGGACCTATGCAGGAGATAAAATTGAATAGATATTAATAAGCAGTCACACACATGTCCATAAATGAGTATCAGTAAACTGAGGAAATCTGAATAAGATTGGTGGATTGTAGCATTGTCAATAACCTGGTTGTGATATTGTTCTGTAGTTTTTCAAAACATTCCCCTTGGGGGAAACTGGGCAAAATATAAGAATCTTTCTATGATTTCTTACCACTGCATGTACATCTACAATTATCTGGATAAAAATTGTAA
>NW_012115522.1:1038662-1049062 GCF_000951035.1 Colobus angolensis palliatus
AAAACAAAACAAAACAAAATAAGAAAGGTGGCCAGTGCAGTGGCTCATGCCTGTAATCTCAGGACATTGGGAGGCTAAGGAAGGAGGATTGCTTGAGGCCAGGAGTTGGAGACCAGCCTGGGTAACATAGCAAGACACCATCTCTACAAAAAATAAAAATAAAAAACTTAGCCAGACATGGTGATGTAGGCCTGTAGCTCTAGCTACTCAGGAGGTTGAGGCAGGAGGATTTCTTGAGCCCAGGAGTTGGAGGCTGCAGTGAGCTATGATTGTACCACTGTACTCCCATCTGGGTAACAGAGTAAGACCCCGTCTCAAAAAAAGGTAAAAAGAAAAAAGAATAAAAAGCAAAACAGGGAAGGGAGAAGCTATGAAAAATGTCTGACAAGGCACCTCTGAAGTTCGGATGTATGGATGACATACTAAGCAGCTAAAAGTACTAAAATTCCCTCTTTGTGTTGTCTGCATTCAATTTCTGACCATTAGAGAAGCTGGTCTAGTTGTCGTAGACAGGTGTGCTGCTCTAAATGCACCTGGATCAAATTTGATGGAATTCTTCATCTTATGATGAATACATCTCATTCCCTGGAACCTTTGGCAAGTACTCAAGCAGTTTTAAACATTTCTGACAATGATTAATTTTTTTCCCTGTGATTAAGGTCAGTGAAAAAATGATGAATTTACTTTTGTCATGTGAAATCCTGTAATTTTAGGTTTTTCTTCTCTCTTGACTTTGTGCTTCCTGATGTTCAATGGTTTACCTTGAAAATTGTCCAGTGTTTCATAAACGTATCCATATAAGGAGTGATCAAAAAGTAATGCCTCCTAATTTTCATCTTTCTTGTCAGTGTCAGGAACTTGCCAAAAATTATTCTTTGATGTCCCTGAATCTCCTGTTTCGACTTCTGAAATTACACTACAGACCAATGGTTGGATGCTAATTATAAATAGTTTTGTATCAAAGTGGTTCCTCAGCTGGTCTGTGTCTCATGATCAACAGCCTTTTAAAAAATCCCTACCAAATTCTAGGCCCTGTGCCTTGCTTAGTAACAATAACTCATTTCACCCTGTTAGCCCCTCTGCCAGGTACTGTTATTATCCTAATCTTATAGATGAAGAAACTGAAGTGCAGAGATCATAAGTGACTTGCTCACATGCACACATAGTAAGCCAGGGAGCTGGGATTGGAACCAAGGCAATCTGTCTCCAGAATTTATACTCTTGGCCCCTAAGCCTTTCATACTTCCTAAATCAGAATCTCTAAGGAGTTGGTGCGTGAGAATCTCTTATTCTAGAAAACAAATGAATCTGCACGGATGATGGATTGCCAGGTTTTGGACCTCTAGGTCAAAAACCCTCCTGAAGATGAGATAGTGATAATGTATTAGAGAAAAGAAAAGAGGCCAAGGTAGACACTTACACGTACCAGTAAACGTCCGAGTCCTGGGTCACGGCATCTGTCTTCAGGCTGTCTAGAAGAAACAGACCTTCCTCAGAAGAGTCTTGTAACCACATGCTTTCCCTCTTCTCTCCAATTTGCCGCGCTTTCATCTGTCCCTGGCAACATCAGACCCAGTGTGCAAAGACGAAAGTGGCCAAGACCTCTGATGACTCATGGGCACCAACCCTTCTTGGAGCTAGAAAATGAATATTAAAACCTATCCCCTAAGGCTGGGTGTGGTGGCCCACACCTGTAATCCCAGTGCTTTGGGAGGCCTAGGCAGGAAAATTGCTTGAGACCAGCCTAGGCAACACAGTGAGACCTCTACAAAGAAATTAAGGGTGTAGTGATGCATGTCTGTAGTCCCAGCTACTTGGGAGGGTGAGGCGGGAGAACTGCCTGAGCCCAGGAGTTCAAGACTGCAGTGAGCTATGATTACATCACTGCACTCCAGTCTGGGCAATAGAGACTCTGTCTCTAAAAAACAAACAGGCCAGGTGTTGTGGTCCCAGCACTTTGAGAGGACAACGAGGGAGGATTACTTGAGCTCAGGAATTCGAGACCAGCCTGGCCAACATGGTGAAATCCTGTCTGTATTAAAAACACAAAAAGTTAGCCGGGGGAGAATGAGGCATGAGAATCGCTTGAACCCTGGAGGCGGAGGTTGTAGAGGACTGAGATAGTGCCACTATACTCCAACTGGGGCAAAAGAAAAACACACACACACACCTCTTCCCTAGACAGAATTCTCTAGCTGGTGAAATTTCTTCTGGGAACCCTCCCATTTAGGGCCCCTCTCCAGTCTCCCAGGATACCAAGGTTGCGAGGGTGTTGATTTCATGGAGGTGAAGTCGGATGTTAGAGGAGGTGCTGACCTGGTCCGCCTAGGCATCCCTTCCCTACAGCTCACAGCTGGCAGGGAAGTAGGATGCCCAGCAGTTGGAGATACTCTCCCCAGCCCACCTGCTGGGATGCACCTGAGCTGAGGGAGGCACACATGCTCAGTGAAGGGCTAACAGCTGCCTTTCAACCCACCTGTTGTCCTTAAATGAGGACTATCTGTTGTGGTTAAGTGTTTTCCATGTATTTTTTTGTTTCCTTTACGACTGCCCTTCCAGGTAAATATTATTATCCTTACTTTATAGATGAAGAAACTGAGGCTTAGGGAAGATAACTTGCCCCAGGCCACTCTCAGCAGAGGCAGGGATTTAATCTCTAAAGCCTGAGCTCTTAACAGTGCTACTGCCTCTTCCGGAAAAGATGCACCAGTCAAGCTTGATCAACTGGTTACAGCCCCTGCCCCAAGGGATTAGCTAAGAAGGGTTCCTAGAGGTGCTTTGCAATCTTCAAAGTAGAACTGTAAACATGATTAACCTTCAAGACTATAGGGAAAATTCTGAATGGCAGAACCCCAGGCACTGTGATAAATCTACAGGAAAGATCTGTGGGGGCTGGGAAGTCTGTTTATCACAACCTCAGAGTATAGCACCTCAGTGCAATCTGTGGGTGCTCACCCGAGCCTTTCCCACAAAGCTGCCCCCTAATGAAACCAAGTTGGTCCTATCTTGATCCTTCTGGCTACCCAAGGGTCTCATTTCTTACTCTTTCTTTCTTCCCATCTACCATTAAACTTTGCCATGTGCCATAAATAGCATAGAGAGGAATTTTAAAAAATGTTCTGTGCATTTATGTTAATGTATGCCCAATTTAAATAAACAGTTTATTGTATCATAAATAATGATGAAACTCATTAACTGCATAATGGCTTCATGCTCCCTGGTCTAAAATATAGAATATACTCATTATTAAAAATTAAAATCAATCCATCAAAATCTAATGGCTAAACAAGGATATTTAAAAGTAAGAGGAATTATTTGGATTCGTGTAAAATTGTCATGGGATTAATGAAAATAATCGGCAAGTTTTGACATAGGACAGGGTCTGGGTAAAAATAAAATCCCTTGCAGATCAAATCACAGATTTGTGATGTCCATTTGGTATAAAGGTTCACCTAATTATACCTGAGTCTCAGCTTGATTGAGTCATCGGCTCCTCCTCATCTCTCAGCCAGCTTTGTCCCAGGGTCACCTGAGGCACAGCCATCAATCTGAAGACACAGTGATCCAGATGCTTAAATCAGTCATGGGCTTCCTACACCAATTTTGTCTTCAGCTCTTTCTGATTTTTACTTTATTATTTTATTTGAGACAGGGGCTCATTCTGTTGCCCAGGCTGGAGTGCATGGCACCAGCATAGCTCACTGCAGCCTCAAACTGCTGGGCTAGAGTGATCCTCCCATTTCAGTCTCCCAAGTAGCTGAAACTATAGGCTCATGCCACCAGGCCCACCTAACTAAAAAAATTCTTTTAGAGACCAAGTCTTGAACTGTTGCCCAGGCTGGTCTGCAGTTTCTAGCCTCAAGCTATCCTCCCATCCTGACTTCCCAAAGTCCTGGGATTATAGACATCAGCCACAGCGCTTGGACCTTTATGATATTTTAATCATTTCAGAATTTTATCTGGCTGGGTCTCTGACTAACTTAGTGAAGCCTCTTTTGCTGTCAGTTATTGAAACTTGTTTCAGTTTCACAACATTGATATACTGAGCATGTCTTTACAAAACAATAAATGAGGCACCAAATATTCAGTTTGGGTAGATTTATGTGACTTTTAAACGTTATTTTACTATTAATCTCAAGGCTTGAGATTTTCTCCTGATACATCAGGGAGCAATATTTGATGACTCGTGAATTCTTGGTCATTTATCAGTCTTTTTAATCACACCAATGCCCTCAACACATAATAATAAAAAAAAAATACCATCTTTGAAAGTGGAAAAAGAAAATATTTTTATTTTACTCAGTAATTCGAAAGAGGAATATGGATTTGGTATTTTTATTTTTATTATTTATTTATTTGTTTAAATAGAAACAGGGGTCTTGGTATGTTGACTAGGTTGGTCTTGAACCCTTGGCCTCAAGCAATCCTCCCACCTCAGACCTGCAAAATGGTAGGATTATAGATGTGAGCCACCACCCTCAGCCAAATTTGGTCTTTTTAAACCATACCTTTCTTTTAAAAAACAGTTTTTAAATTTTACAACTATAAAGTAATGCACACTCACTTTAGGATAAGAAATGGATGGCCAGGCACAGTGGCTCACGCCTGTAATCCCAATACTTTGGGAGGCTGAGGCGGGCGGATCACCTGAGGACGGGAGTTCGAGACCAGCCTGACCAACATGGAGAAACCCTATCTCTACTAAAAATACAAAATTAGCCAGGCATGGTGGCATAAGTCTGTAATATCAGCTACTCGGCAGGCTGAGGTGGGAGAATCACTTGAACTTGGGAGGCAGAAGTTGCGTTGAGCCGAGATCACGCCATTGCACTCCAGTTTGGGCAACAAGAGTGAAACTCCATCTCAAAAAAATTAATTTATTAATTTTTTAAAAAAAGAAATGGATGAAAGAGGAAAGAACTGTAGAATTCCATTACACAAAAATAATCTCATATTTATATTTTTGGTTTAAAGTGATTTTTTTCTTCTGTATATTTTTACTGAATTATACTTGCACTGGACACTCAATTTTATATGTAGTTTTAAAAACTTAACATTGTAAAAAAGTATTTCCCCATATTACATAAGTAGATATTTTAAAGAAATATGATATTCCATTGAATAAATATATAATAACTTTTATAAGCATTCAAAAATTGTTTGACAGTTTAGTTTTTTTATTTCTTTGCCATTTTATAAATAAAACTTCAATGAACACCTTTGCATAAAAAATTGCTTTCTGTACACAGTATCTAGTTTAGAACCCATTTCCAGAAGTAAAACTACTTTGAAAATGAATGTTTAATAATCTGATATATATTGTCCAGGCGCGGTGGCTCACACCTGTAATCCCAGCACTTTGGGAGGCCGAGGCAGGCGGATCACCTGAGGTCAGGAGTTCGAGACCAGCCTGACCAACATGAAGAAACCTCATCTCTACAAAAAATTTAAAAAATTAGCCAGGCATGGTGGCACGCGCCTGTAATCCCAGATACTCAGGAGGCTGAGGTGGGAGAGTCACTTGGACCCGGGAGGGGGAGGTTGCAGTGTGCTGAGATCGTGCCATTACACTCCAGCCTGGGCAACAAGAGCGAAACTCCGTCTCAAAAAAAAAAAAAAAAAAAAAAAAATCTGGTATGTATTGCCAAATATCTTTCTTAAAAGACTGTATCAAGTTAAATTGCCAAATTGTTGTTCAAAGGTTTCTGATTCATTAATCCTGAAAAACATTGCTTGTCATGTATTTTTAAAATTTTACAATTCCACAAGCAAAAACTGGTATTTCAGTGTTGTTTGAAAACCACATAATTGTTAGTCCTATTTTTAAAAAAAATTATTTTCAGATACAAACTTTAACTTCAAGCAAAAATAAATAAATAATAATTCCTTTAACTTCCAAGTAAGTAACTTGAAATCATTTTAGTTTTGAACTGATTATTTACCAGCTTTGTGACCCTGGGAAAATTATTTAACTTCTGTAAGCCTTAGTTTCCTTGTATATCACATAAGGCTAATAATACACATTCCTTATAGGGTTCTTACGAGGATAAATAAAATAATCCTGGTAAAGCTCCTGGCATGTAGGAAGCACTTGATAAATGACAGCTATGATTATTATGTTTAATTAATAGTGAAAGGAATCTTCTTGATTTTCTTGTGGTAAAATATTTGCAATTCTTAAAAAAAATTTTTTTTGGAAGGAATCTTGCTTTGTCACCCAGGCTGGAGTGCAGTGGTGTGGTCTTGGCTCACTGTAACCTCTGCCTCCTGGGTTCAAGCGATTCTCGTGTCTCGGCCTCCTGAGTAGCTGAGGTTATAGGCGTGCACCACTATGCCTGGCTAATTTTTGTATTTTTAGTAGCGACAGGATTTCACCGTGTTGGCCAGGCTGGTCTCGGGGAACTACTGACCTCAGATGATCCACCCACCTCGTCCTCCCAAAGTGCTGGGGTTACAGGTGTGAGCCACCACACCTGGCCCCAGTATTTGCAATTTTAACCATTTTAAAATGTAGTGTCATGTTGTGCAACCATCACAACTCTATTTCTAAAACTTTTTCATCACCCTAAACAAAATTCTGCACCTATTAAGCAATAACTCCTTATTTGCCCTTACCTCACTCCTTAGGAGCCTGTTTGACTTTCCATTTCTATGAATTTATTCATTCTAGATATCTAACGCAAGTGAATCATGCAAGATTTGTCTTCCTATATCTGGTGTCTGGTTCTTTTTCTTTCTTTTCTTCTTTTCTTTCCTTCCTTCCTTCCTACTTCTTTTCTCTCTTTCTTTCTTTCTCTGTCTCTCTCTCTTTCTTTCTTTCATCTTGCTTTGTTACTAAGTGCAGTGCCATAGTCACAGCTGACTGTAGCCACAAACTTCTGGGCTCAAGGGATCCTCCTGCCTCAGCCTCCTGAGTAGCTGGGTCTACTTGTGTGTGCGCCACCACACCTGGCTAATGTCTGACTTATTTCATTAATGTCTTCAAGGTTCATCCATGTTGTAGCATGTATCAGGATTTCATTCCTTTTTAAGGCTGAGTAATATTCTATTGTATGTATATAACACATTTTAAAAATCCATTCGACTCTGTTGATAGACACTTGGGGTGCTTCTGCCTTTGCCTATTGTAAAAAATGCTGCTGTAAACATTGATATACAAGAACCTGTTTGAGTCCCTGCTTTCAATTATTTGGAGTATGTACCAAAGAATGTGCTACAGAATCGAATGCTTGTGTCCTCTCAAAATCCATATGCTTGTATCCCACCCCATAATGTGATGGGGTGGGATTTCAGCATATGGATTTTGCAAGGAGGTGGGGTCTGTGGCAGGTAATTAGGATCAGATGCACTCATGACAGTGGAGCCTTTATGAATGGGATTAGTGTCCTTACAAGAGTCCCAAGAGAGCTTGTGTCTCTTCTCTGCCATGTGTGGACACAGCAAGAAGACTGCCCTTTATGAACCAGGAAGTGGCCCTCACCAGACACTGAACTTCCAGTGCCTTGATCTCAGACTTCCAGGCTCCGAACTGTGAGAAATAAATGTCTGTGGCTGGGCGTGTTGGCCCATGTCTGTAACCCCAGCACTTTGGGAGGCCGAGGTGGGTGGATCACTTGAGGTCAGGCATTCAACTCCAGTCTGGCCAACCTGGTGAAACCCCATATCTACTAAAAATACAAAAAATTAGCCAGGTGTGGTGGCAGGCGCCTATAGTCCCAATTACTTGGGAGACTGAGGCAGGATAGTTGCTTGAACCTGGGAGGCAGATGTTGCAGTGAGCTGAGATGGCATCACTGCACTGCAACCTGAGCAACAGAGACCCTGTCTCAAGAAAAAATAAACAAAAAAATAAATGTTTGTTGTTTATGCTACCTAGTTTATGGCATTTTGTTATAGCTGCCAGAGCTGACTAACAGAGTAGACTTACTATATCATATGGTAATTCTATGTTCTACGTTTGGAGGAACTGCCAGGCTGTGTTTCACAGTGGATGTACTATTTTACATTCCCACCAGCAATACCACAAAGGCTCCAGATTCTCCAAATGATCTCCAATGCTTGGTTATTTTCAATTAAAACAAAAATTTATGGCTGGGCCTGGTGGCTCACGCCTGTAATCCCAGCACTTTGGGAGGCTGAAGCAGGCAGATCACGAGGTCAGGAGTTCGAGACCAGCCTGACCAACATGGTGAAACCCCATCCCTACTAAAAATACAAAAATTAGCCAGACATGGTGGCGCGTGCCTGTAATCCCAGCTACTCAGGAGGCTGAGACAGGCGAATTGCTTGAACCTGGGAGGGGAAGGTTGCAGTGAGCCAAGATTGCAAGATCACGCCACTGCACTCCATCCTGGTGACAGAGCGAGACTCCGACTAAAAAAAAAAAAAATTTATAGCCACACTACTAGATGTGAAGTGGTATCTCATTGTGGTTTCAGTTTACATTTTCCTAATGCCTGATGATGTTGAACATGTTTTCATGTGCTTTTTGGCAATTTGTATGGAGAAATGTCTAGTCAAGTGCTTTCCTCCTTTTTATTTATTTTTTATTTTATTTTATATTTTGAGATGGAGTCTTGCTCTGTCACGCAGACTGGAGTGCAGTGGCGCGATCTCGGCTCACTGCAACCTCTGCCTCTTGGATTCAAGCAATCCTCCTGTCTTTGTCTTCTGAGTAGCTGGAATTACAGGTGCAGACCACCATGCCCAGCTAATTTTTGTATTTTTTTTTTTGTAGAGACAGGGTTTTACCATATTGTCCAGACTGTTAACTCCTGACCTCAAGTGATCCACCTGTCTCAGCCTCCCAAAGTGCTGGGATTACAGGCGTGAGCCACCGCGCCCGGCCTCTTTCCTTATTTTTAAATTGGGTTGTGTGTCTTCCTGTTGTTGAGTTATAAGAGATTTTTATGTATACTCTGGATATTAAACCCTTATCAGATATATGCTTTGCAAATATTTTCCTGTTTTGTGGATCGTCTTTTCACTCTCTTGATAATGTCCTTTGATGCACAAAAATTTTTAATTTAATTTTAAAGTTTTTAATTTTAATGAAGTCTAATTTATCTATTTTTATGTTGTTGCCAGTGCTTTTGGCATGACATATAAGAAACTACTGCTAAATCCAAGGTCAGGAAGGTTTGCCTCTATGTTTTCTTCTAAGAGTTGTATAGTTTTTAGCTCTTAAATTTAAGTCTTTTTTTAATTTTTTAATTTTTATTTTTTTTAATAATAGATGGAGTCTTGCTGTGTAGCCCAGGCTGGAGTGCAGTGCAGTGGTGAGATCTCAGTTCACTACAATCTCTGCCTTCTGGGTTCAAGCAATTCTCCTGCCTCAGCCTCCCGAGTAAGTGGGATTACAGGTGCCCACCATCACGCCCGGCTCATTTTTTGTATTTTTAGTAGAGATGGAGTTTCACTATGTTGGCCAGGCTGGTCTTGAACTCCTGACCTCAGGAGATCTGCCTGCCTCGGCCTCTCAAAGTGCTGAGATTACAGTCGTGAGCCACCGCGCCCGGGCAAATTCAAGTCTTTGATCCATTTTGACTTCTTTTTTTGTATATGGTATGAGGTAAGCATCCAGCTTCATTCTTTTGGATGTAGATATCCAATTTTCCCAGCACCATTTGTTTAAAAGACTGTTCCTTCCTTACTGAATATGGTTTCTGTATCCTTGACTTTTAAGTGTTTAACCCATTAAGTAAAATGTATTCTTGCGTCTGGATGAGAAAACCATCTTCTTCCGTCTTCTTATCTCCCACTCTTGGAAGGTAGCTTATAGATGCCTGAAGCCACTTACATAAACAGTCTGTTTAGGAGTCCCTACCCAGAGAAGCTATGCTGTAGCCATAAAAGAAAGTTATGCTGGAGCCATGTCCTGACACATAGGCATTAAGTGTCAGCTCCACGTGCTGAGACAGCCACTTCTGTGTCCCTCACTTTGTCTTCTGTCCCCTGTCACTGACCCCTTTCTGGTTACAGACATCAGAGTCTTCTTCAGGAATCTCAGTCGCCCCTTGCCCTGGGAAGACTGCATCTCAAGCCAAAGTGGCGAACAGAACCTTCATTCTTCAATCATTACTCCACAAGCATGACAGAGTTCCTCATGCATGTTAGGCACTGGAAATTCAGATGGGAAAGGGGACGTTGCAGAGGGGTTTTCCTCTTCTTCCCCATGGGGTAAGGGATCGTTTCCCTACAATTGTAAATCCACATCTTTCTCATGCCCAAAAGCTTACAGGACATTTCCACCTGGATAGCCCTCTTCCATTTCAAATTTAGTGCGCCTAAGGCCAAATTCATCATCTTCCTCCTGACATTCATATGTCACTCCCATTCTCCAGGCATCGAGACCACAAACCCTGGAGCCATCTTGGATTCTTCTTGTCCCTCACTCGTTC
>NW_012115522.1:1050320-1055645 GCF_000951035.1 Colobus angolensis palliatus
CTGGGCATGGTAGTACATGCCTCTAATCCCAGTTACTCTGGAGGCTGAGGCAGGAGAATTGCTTGAATCTGGGAGGCAGAGGCTGCAGTGAGTCATGATCGTGCCACTGCCCTCAAGCGTCAGTGACAGAGCAAGACTCTATCTCAAAAACAAACAAACAAGCAAACAAACAAAAAGGCTAAAAGGAAAAAGAAAGGCAGTTTGAGCAATTTTTCCTAAGCCATGGCATATCAGTTATACAGAAATACTGCTTTGGGAAACAGTCTTCAGGTGATCCTAGATGAGCTCACACAGTCTCAACAGACCATCTACAAATTCTACTTCAGTTTGATAAGGCTATAAATTCAGCATTGGCTCAGAGGGTTAGGAACAGAGTCAATTTCAGGAGCTTTCTAAATATGTACAGATTCTGTGATAATCTATGGACTTTTGTATTGAATGATGTTGAATTCAGAGAGGTGACAGAACTTATTAAAGTGGATGAAGCAAAAATAGTAGACTGTGATGGTAAAAATACTGGCTCCAATACTACAGAATGATGGGGAAAAAAATGGGTTTTTAATGCTGTCTTCTGTTATTATTCATCACTTTTTGAAGAGAAGCAGAGAAGAAACCTAAAACAAATTATTTTAGCATTGCAGAAGTGACTATACAGTGCTCTCCCAGAGAATTCCAGTAGGAAGAAGCTTGTAACTCATAGCCTCTTACACGTTACCTTTATTATACAGCATGAAAAAAAACATAACATTTAAAAAATGACAATTAAAAAGTTGTTGGCTTCCTAAGAATATTCTTCAATAAACTCCTTTTAAAACTTAAAAAAAAAAATCTTATCCCTCCATCAAGCCCCATCACCCATATCCAATCTGTTTGGAGTCTCAAGAAGGGCCAGCCACGATGGCTCACACCTGTAATCCCAGCACTTTGGGAAGCCTAGGTGAGTGGATCACTTCAGTTCAAGAGTTTGAGACCAGCCTGGTCAACATGGTAAAACCACCATCTCTACTGAAAATACAAAAATTAGCCGGGCCTGGTGGTATGCACCTGTAGTCCCAGTGACTCAGGAGGCTGAGGTAGGAGAATTGCTTGAACCCAGGAGGCAGAGGTTGCAGCAAGCCGAGATCATGCCACCGCACTCCAGCCTGGGCAACAGAGCAAGATTCTGTCTCAAAAAAAAAAAAAATACTCTCTAATAAATAGCATCTCTCTCCTCTCTGCCCAGAGTTAGAGAAATAAACTGAAGAGTAAATATGGTGGCCAAGATATTAGCTTTACTGATAGAGAAGTGTTAAGGACTTAATCCAGTGTGAGGGCCAAATGGACCTGCATCCAAACTACAATAGAAGACAGAGATCCACTCACCCACCCACTCCTGGGCAGCACTCCCAGCTCCGTCAACGCCAGGAGGACCTGCAGAGAATTCTTCTCTGTGGCAGCTCACTCCTAAGAGGAAGAAGAAGGGCTGAGACAAACTCCTTTCTAGGAATGAAACACTGGGATTGAGGAAAACACCTTCCATGCTCTCAAGGTCTGTTCCTAAGAACTGATACCGGCTTTCTGTTCTCAAGTATCTGACACGTACATCCACTTTTCTCCTCCAATTCTGCCATGATCTGCTGCCTGGATCAGTATAACTGCCTACAGTTGATCTGCAACTACTCCAGAGCCCTACAACCAATCATTCCCCACACTGTGGCCAGAATAATGTTTCTGTTTTGTTTTTTGTTTTGCTTTGTTTTGAGACAGGGTCTTGCTCTGTCGCCAAGGCTGGAGTACAGTGGTGTGATCGCGGCTCACTGCAGCCTCAGCCTCCAGGGCTCAAGTGATCTTCCCACTTCAGCCTCCTGAGTAGCTGATACTACAGGCACACACAAACACACTCGGCTAAATTTTGTATTTTTTGTAGAGACAGGGTTTCATCATGTTGCCCAGACTGGTCTTGAACTCCTGACTCAAGTGATCTGCCAGCTTTGGCCTCTCCAAATGCTGGGATTACAGGCATGAGCTGACATGCCTGACCTATTTGGTTATTCTATTTTTTTTTTTTTTTTTTGGTTTATTTGGCTGGTTTTCTTTTTTTGAGATGGAGGCTTGCTCTGTCACCAAGGCTGGAGTACAACAGCATGATCTCGGCTCACTGCAACCTCCACCTCCCAGGTTCAAGTAATTGTCCTGCCTCAGCCTCCCAAGTAGCTAAGATTACAGGTGTGTGCCACCATGCCTGGCTAATTTTTGTATTTTTAGTAAAGATGGGGTTTTACAGTGTTGGTGAGACTGATCTCAAATTCCTGAGCTTGTAATCTGCCCACCTCAGCCTCCCAAAGTGCTGGGATTACAGGTGTGAACCACTACACCTGGCTTGTTTTTTTTTAAAATTTAGACAGGGTCTCTGTTGCCCAGACTGGAGAGCAGTGGTGTGATCATGGCTCACTGCAGCCTCAAACTCTTGGGTTCAAGTGATCCTCCTGCCTCAGCCTCCAAAGTAGCTGGGACTCAGGCATGTGCCACCACGCTCAGCTTATTTATTTAGTTTGTTTATTTATTTATTTATTTATTTATTTATTGCAGAGACGGGATGTCATGATGTGGCCCAGGCTAGTCTCAAATTCCTGGGCTCAGGCGCTCCTCCTGCCTCAGCCTCCTAAAGTGCTGGTATTACAAGCATGAGCCATTGTGCCTGGCCAGGATATGTTTTTAATATGCAAATATGATCATTTCTCCTCTTATTAAATCCCTTCAGTAGATTCTCATTCCTCTTGGGATCAAGACCCAAGTTCTTACCAGGGCCCACTAGATCCTGGTGGTCTGGCTCCAGTCTTCTCCCCTCCCTGTCAGTTTTGCTCCGCACACACAGAGCGTTTCTCATTGTTTAAATCGCCATGCTTACTCCTACCTCAAGAACTTTGGACGTACTGTTCCCTTTGTCTGTAATGCTCACTCCCCTCTCTCTTTCCTTTCTTTTTTCTTTTCTTTTGTGGCCTGGTTAACTCCTACTTATCTACAGATCTTAGCTCCCACATCCCTTCCATAGGGAAGTCTTCCCTGACCCCACAGGCCCCCGTAGGCTCCTCTACTTCCTTCAGATAATTTAGCAGGTGGTATAATTACATGATTGTATGATCATCTGGTTAATATCTTTTCCCCTATAGGTTCTCATCAGAGCCACAGACGATGTCTGTTTTGCCCACTGTTGTGTTCCTTAGCAATTGGCACGGAACTCAGTCCAGTCCTCAGAGACACCCAATAAATATTTATTGAGAAAACAAAAGGCCAACTAGACTCGAACTTCCTCTGTTAAGCCAGACTTCTTCTCCCCGTCCTCTGAAATCCTACGACACTTGAGATCCCACCACTCATGTACACGGCATTTACGGCAACTGCCTGATAGTGGCTGATAGCCATGTCTTATCTCCCCAGCTAGACTGTGAGTAGCTGTGGGCCAGGGATCATAGCTTTCACGTGACTGTAACTCTCACAACGCCTAGCCCAGCTCCCACCCCTTGATGTGCACACAATAATAATTTATTCAAAGAGTTAATAAAGATGTTGGCGTTTCTTTCTTGGTCTGTAGCAGTGTTGGTGGTGATGGAGGGAAGTTATAATTCCCTGATGCTTGGGAATGCAATAGAGACTGCGTTTTATAGGGCAGAACTAGGAAAGGATATTAGAATGTTGTGTCCTTTTATTGCAAGAACACTCTCTGCCAATTTGCTTGGCAAAGCAAAGCAAGCCTTTTCTGTAAACACAGCAAACTAGTTCTAATTTTATGCAAAAAGAGGCAACTATAACTAAAAAGCTGAATAGCCATAGAAAATGAACTGATTTTACTTATTCATTTGAGTTATATTTTATTATATTTTGTTTGCTAATGACCACATACATTCTAATCACAATTGGAACGGTTTCAACCCACAACTTTTCGCTCATCTTCAGAGTAGAAGATATGAGGGTAAGATTGTCAGAAATGTGGAATTCACAGGCCAGAAGGGAGGAGATAGACAAACACTAAATGACCAGATCTCTTTCTGGGACACATTGGGCAGGGCCTGTTTGTAGGGAAAGTGCAGAGATCCTAGGGCCAGGTTAAGCATGTGCTCCAAAGCATGGTTTTCTGAGAGTGCTGAGTCAAAGAAGAAAGATGCAGACATTGCCTAAGGACGTCAGAAGATACTGGATGTGAGGGATAAGGAAAGCAAATAACTAGATGGAGAGTGAGGCGGTTGCCTGGCAGAATGAAGGGAATGGTGTCAGGAACAAAGTAAAGCAAGGGCAATGCCCTTGTGATGTAGTAAACCAAGTTCTTAAATTTGGGATGTCCTTAATTCAGACCCAGGGAGCAGGAAAGCTGGAGTTCCTCCAATGTTCCAGGACAGGCCATGAACAGTGGGCTTCTGCTTCATCCCTGCCTTTGAGAAGCTTACAATCTGGTTATTCAGACAGCCAAAACCACAACTGACTTTAAGAAAAGATAGTAAAGTACACAGAGTGCTGTGGTTTGAATGTTTGTCCCTATCCAAAGCTCATGTTGAAATTTAATTGGCATTGTAATGGTATTGGGAGGTGGGACCTCTAAGAGGTGTTTAGATCACAAGGGCCCCACCTGAAGAATGGACTAATGTTGTTATCAAGGGAGTAGGTTTGTTATGATGGGAGTGGGTTTGTTATTGTGGGAGTGAGCTTGCCTATCCCTTGCCCTCTCTTTTTGCCCTTCCACCATGTGACACCTTCTGCCATGCTATGATGCAGCAAGAAGGTCCTCACAAGATGCCAGCCCCTTGACACTGGACTTCCGAACCATGAGCCAATAAATGTATATTCATTACAAATTACCCAGTCTGTGGTATTCTGTTATAGCAGCACAAAATAGCTGAGATGCACGGTAACACACATGCCCTGAGGCATATTCCAAAGCCTACAATACAGGGTGAACTGTGAAGAGACTGTGTCAGAACGGTGCTGGGACAGGAATGTGGAACTAGAGGGCTAGAGATTAGGAAAGCTGTCATATGTTATACCTTTCCCCCTTATTCATTAGACCTGGTGCCCTCCTTGTCTAACCCATTCCATTTGCTATCTTGTGGTTTCCACTAGACAACCACATACCTTCATAGGTGCTGCCTTCTGAGCAGGGCTTTCTTTTCTTTCTTTCTTTTTTTTTTTTGAGACAGGGTGGAGTGCAGTGGCATGATCTCAGCTCACTGCTATCTCCGCCTCCCAGGTTCAAGCGATTCTCCTGCCTCAACCTCCCTAGTAGCTGGGATTTATGCCTGGCTAATTTTTGTATTTTTAGTAGAGGCAAGGTTTTACCATGTTGGTCAGGCTGGT
>NW_012115522.1:1056960-1074171 GCF_000951035.1 Colobus angolensis palliatus
ACCATGTTGGCCAGGCTGGTCTCGAACTCCTGACCTCAGGTGATCTACCGACCTCAGCCTCCCAACGTGCTGGGATTACAGGCGTGAGCCACCGTTCTAGGCCTCATTTATTTTGAGAGAGAGAGCCAGAGGGCTTTTGGAAATGGAGATATCTGCCACTGAGTGTAGGCAAGCACTGCAAATTTGAAACCAGGCCCCAGTAAAATGCGTGGCTTATGAATATAATGGAACACAAATGGGTAATTTGAAGCTATTCTCCTTTATTGTTTTTGTTTTTTTTTTTTTTTTGGAGACAGGGTCTCACTCTGTTGCCTAGGCTGGAGTGCAGTGCCAAGATCACAGCTCATGGCAGCTTTGAACTCTTGGGCTCAAGTGATCCTCCCACCTCAGCTTACCAAGTAGCTGGGACTACAGGTGCATGCCACCATGCCCAGCTCATTTTAATTTTGTGTTTTTTCATAGAGTTGGTGGTCTCACTATGTTGTCCAGGCTGGTCTTGAACTCCTGGCCTCAAGTGATCCTTCCACCTTGATCTCCCAATGTGTTGAGATTGCAGGCGTTGAGCCACCCCACTGGCCCCTTCTGATTTTTTAAATAAAAAATAGTTGTGTTTTAATAGACTCTTTTACAACTTAAATCACACCTGTCAGATATTTATTTACATTTATAGCAATACACATATCTACAGCTAGATTAATTCCTTGCATTACCTCACCTTGCCTTTTTATGGTTGGGGGATATTCTGCTGCAAGAATCCTTCCAAACAGCACAGAGAAGTCACGTTAAATTCACTATTTACATTTCTAACCACAGAGCTAACCAGAGCTCTCCAAATACATTTGGTGGAGAGATTAGGGAAGAATCCCAAGTAAATAGAATTTCGAGGAAAGGCAACCTGTTAGGCTACAAGATTGATTCATTTACAGATAATTTCCCATGGAGGAAATGACTTGAACCAAAAAAAGAGGAAGTGTGGTGAAGACAGTGACTGCTTCTACAAACATGTTGGTTATTTTTGGAGGGAATCTGGGTATCTTTCTACCTTCCTCAACCCTGTGGTCAGCACTAGCAGCCAATAGAAACATGAGTGTTGGTAGCACTGAGCAGGTTTAATTCATTCAAAGTGTCTCACATTCAAGGCAACTAAAGAAAGTGTTTTGAATGTTTTCTTAACTGGGAAGCTCTGCTTAGTGTAAAGAGTGTAAAGTATGACAAGAGAAGGACAGAGATACAAAATTACTGATAACAACGTCTAAGAATAGAACATTGTAATATACTGTACTTGGCTTACAAGGCCTATACACTTTTTTGTTTTGGAAGATCCAGTGCTATCTGATTAATCTATCTATCTTCCTTCCTTCCTCCCTCCCTCCCTTTTTTTTTTTTTTTTTTTTTTTGAGACTAGGTCTCACTCTTTTGCTCAGGCCGGTCTTGAACTCCTGGGCTCAAGCCTCCTAAAGTGCTGGGATTATAGGTGTGAGCCCCCCCCCCCAGCCTGCAAGGCTTATACTTTTTTTTTTTTTTTTTTTGAGACAGTTTTTTGCTCTTGTCACCCAGGCTGGAGTGCAATGGCATGATCTCAGCTCACTGGAACCTCCATGTCCCGAGTTTAAGCGATTCTCCTGCCTCAGCCTCCTAAGTAGCTGGGATTACAGGCACATGCCACCACACCTGGCTAATTTTTGTATTTTTAGTAGAGATGGGGTTTCACCATGTTGGACCAGACTGGTCTCAAACTCCTGACCTCAGGTGATCCACCTGCTTTGGTCTCCCAAAGTGCTGGGATCATAGGCATGAGAAGACTTATACTCTTAATATGCCTTAGCATATTCACATGAATACTGCATTTATAGCAATATAAATTGGGTAACAACTGATCTATGTATACGTATGTTTCAGCAGCAATTCTGAACCCATGAAACATACTGTACTTTGATTTTTGCTAAACTGAAGTTTTATGTATAATATTTGGTTTAAATTCATTCAGTTATCCAGATTCTTGCATATTTAGTAACAGCTCACTTCCCATTTTCTTCACTTTTGGAAAACACCCTAAAAATCCATTTGGTTCTTTTTGACCATGTTAAAAATGGTGAAAATATTTCCCTTTTCTTGTTAGAAAAAAACAGCAGATGCACTTTTACACTCAGAGCTAAAAGAATGGCTTTGTTTTTAACAACTTTGGTATGCGCTATATTTGGTGCTAGATGAGGAGCAAAGCCCTATTTAAAGAAGGATTTTGAGCATCTCTGTTTGTGAAAGTTTTCATAATGTCTGTCTGCACAGACCCAGTACAGTCTGCTTTTTTTAAATGTTTCTCTCCTCTCCTTCATTGTAAACATGACTCAGTGAAACCTTGTTTCTGTAAACAACATTTGAAAAGTATGCTATCTCAGTCAATATGAATATTTAAAAATTAGGTTCCACTTATATTTTATTAATTCTGAAGCCAGTAAAAAAAAAAAAAAAGGACATTAAAACCATAAACAGAAAAAACAGAGAAAGACGTCTTTCTAATGGAACCAGGAATAATAGAGACACTTCTAATATATATAAAAATGTTGTCACTTCACAGTACTATAGAAATGTAATTTTAGTCATTTTCAGTAATTGTTTATGAACTTAAGCCAGGTAGCAACCAAATGTGCCAAATTTCAAGGGATGGATTCTTGCATATTTAATATCATTTGTCATATATATATTTGTCATATATATGACAGTAGTCCTTCTTTGAGACGAATTTGTGGGACTAGGTTATAAATCATCACAATACTTTTGACTAACAGAGAGAAAAAGGAAAGAGTCATTTAAATTATAAAATTTGAATTACAGAACACTTCATTATTAAGAGATAATTAGGTTTATCATTTAATAAGTATACAATAGCTTGAACTGATGACTATTACAGTGATGTCAAATATAGGGCTTCTATAGGATTAAGCACAGACCATATTAATTGTGTACTTCTTATCAACTCAACGTGGCTTAAGGTATCATTTTATGGAACAAACTGTGCCTGGTTACAACATTCAGCCATTAGCCCTACTCCATATACCGCATCATTAGCACTCTATTTTCTGATTGTCTTTTTTAAAACAAACAGACAAAAAACCTCTTTATGTTAAATTTGTAGCCCATTAAAAATTCCCTGAGTTATTTTTCTGAAATCAAAGTTGATATTAGATTAATTCTCCCCTAGGCTACCTTTGCATACTTTATTTATTTTTAATTAATTAATTTATTTTTTTTGAGACAGAGTCTCCCTCTGTCACCCAGGCTGGAGTGCAATGATGCGATCTTTGCTCATTGCAACCTCCGCCTCCCGAGTTCAAGCGATTCTCCTGCCTCAGCCTCCCAAGTAGCTGGGATTACAGGTGTGTGCCACCACACCTGGCTAATTTTTGTATTGTTAGTAGAGACGGGGTTTTGCCATGTTGGCCAGGCTGGTTTCAAATTCCTGAGCTTGAATGATCAACCCGCCTTGGCCTCTCAAAGTGCTGGGATTACAGGCGTGAGTCACCACGCCCAGCCTCCCTTGGCATACTTTAAAATAAGATGTGTATTTGTCCTATTACATTTCACTGTGGATTTTTAATCTATCAGTCTCAGCTATTGAGATGATATTGAATCCTGGCAGCTTCTGACACTAGAAGAAAGTCAACATTTATTGACACTCTTGGTATTTTACTTCTGTTGTGTAGTTTAATTTTCACAAAGCCTCTATGAGGTATTCTCATTTGACCAACACTCAGAGAAGGAAATTGAAGCTCAGAGAAGGTCCAGCCGCTGGTGAGTGGGTGAGTGGACCCCTGTGTGGCACTTTTCAAAATGTCAGCAGTTGCTTAAGCGTGTGGTCAGTCATAAACCTGATAAGCTAGTCTTTGTTTCCATTTAGAAAGTTGACAATATGATCAAAATGGACAGGACTAAGGATAGACACTTTAGGGCTTCTGGGATCTCTCTGCAGGCTCGTATGGGGCCAAGAGCCCAGTTTAGCTGTTCTATCAACTATGGAAGCTATCACCTCTCCGTGGAGGCTGCAGACCTCCTTCAGACCACGGGGAGACCATGAGAGATTTTGTTAGATTTCTATCACAAATCATGGTCCCTTGTTTTATTTTTATTAATCGATGTATCTTGCACTCGCTCCTTTTCTCAGTGCTTACTTACCATCTGTTATTTGTCCATTTTGGGGATTTGCTAGAGATCAAAATCAAAAGAATATTTTCTGGAATATATTCTTCTTCCCTTGAATGTTGTCACATTTGGTTGCTACCTGGTTTAATTTCATAAACAATGATGAATATGGCTCAAATTCCATTTCTATAGTACCACAGGATGTATTTCATGTTACTTTGAAGTTACGTGTTTATATTAGAAGTGTCTCTGCTGTTCCTGGTTCCATTAGAAAGACATCTTTCTCTATTTTTTCTGTTTATGGTTTCAATGTCCAATTTTTCACTGGCTTCAGAGTTATTGCTCTGTAAACAAAGTCAAGGGACTTTCCTCCTCACTGTTTTTTCATCGGAGATATTCAGAACAGAAATGAGTGTTAACTATACTCCTGGGAGCTGTGCTCATGGGACTTGGTCTTCCACAAGACTCTATAATGTGAGGCAAGTTTGACTTTCGAGGGCAGATTTATAGTTTTCATGTTCAATCTAAAATGTGTACTGGGTGATTTCTCTTCGAGGTTTCTTGTCATCTTAGTGCGTGTAAAAAGCAAGTGAAATTAAACAGCAAATGGCAAGTGTTTTGGATTCCAAACTTCTAAGGGTTAAGTGAGTTCGCAGACTGCTCAGTCGCTGTGCCCTGCGTGGAGCTGCCACCGCAGTACCTGCGGGGCCATCTGGAGTCACTTAAAACGTCATAACCACTTTTTCGCTCCCTCACTCAGCAGAGCTCTTCCTCAAATTCCTGACAGCACTTAGCTCAACCTAATGGACAGAATGTGATTCCCAGATGATGCTGATCATAAATCCAACCCACCCACCAGACATTAATGTCTGTGGTGGACCTGAAACTTACAAAGTGCTCATTCCAGAGTCTTACATTTTGAGATAGAGCAGGTGCCCTTGCTGGGAATTTGAACAACTTTGAGCAGATAGATGCACAGTTTTGATACATCCAGGTGTGGGTTATGGTAAACCCTGCTTAATTAGGAATGTTCACCATTGGCAGAACTAGGGGGTGGCTTGTCTAGAGCAAGGTTTTTATTTTTTTAGACATTCTCATTCTGTCACCCAGGATAGAGTGTAGTAGTGCCATCTCAATTAACAACAAACTTTGCCTCCTGAGTAGCTGGGATTAGAGGTGTGTGCCACCATGCCCGGCTAATATTTTTCTATTTTTAGTAGAGATGGGGTTTCGCCATGTTGGGCAGGTTGGTCTCAAATCCTGACCTCATGTGATCTGCTCCCCTCAGCCTCCCAAGGTGCTGGGATTACAGGCATGAGCCACCACGCCTGGCCTCTTCTTACTTTTGTGTCATCCACAAGAGTTCCCAGGAAGCTGTAACTAAGGAGAGGGGCTTGTACATACACACTGAATGGGATATCAATTGCCCAACAATAAGAAAGCTAGTCTCAGAGCCACTTGGCTGTTCACTCCATGTGTACTGAGCATCGAAAATGAGTAAAGCTCTGCTCTAGACTCTGTAGGGGGCATTTTAAATAGACGTGATGAGCTCCAAAGGCATCTGAAAGATGAGTTTAAGTTTGCCCTTTGGTTTAAAGGATTTTTGGTGTCATGCTTTGTGTCTGGCAACGTACTGTTTCTCTTTCCCATCTTCTGGGTGGCAGTCTCTTCTCTGTCTTCAGCTTTTGGGAGAAATGACACTCCCCTGAGAGGCCTGCTCTGAGCATCTTATTTAAAGAAGTCACCTCCCTCCTCCCTTCCCCTTCAATCACATTGGCTTGCTTATTTACTTCATAGTATGGATCGCAATTTGCAATTAGGTATTTGTTTGCTTGCATGTGTATTTTCTGTCTTATACACTTGTTTATTATCTCCACAAGTTCAGATCCTCTGACTTCGTTTTTCGCCATGGCTGGCGTCATGTACATTTCTTGAAGGCTGGGATCATGGCTTAGATTTTGGATTTCTCAGAGGGCATAGCATAACTACTGGAAAACACAAATAGCTGACTGATAGTTGTTTGCTTTATTAATAAGGTCAAAGGGCCGAACGTGGTGGCTCACGCCTGTAATCCCAGCACTTTGGGAGGCCGAGGCAGGTGAATCACCAGGTCAGGAGTTCGAGAGCAGCCTGGCCAACACGGTGAAACCCTGTCTCTACTAAAAATACAAAAAAATTAACTGGGCGTAATGGTAGGTGAATGTAATCCCAGCTACTTGGGAGGCTGAGGCAGGAGAATCGCTTGAACTCAAGAGGCAGAGGTTGCAGTGAGCTGAGATCACGCCACTGCACTCCAGCCCTGGCAACAGAGTGAGACTCCTTCTTTAAAAAAAAAAAAAAAAGTTGCCTGTTCTGGGCCAGGCATGGTGGCTCATGCCTGTAATCCCAAAACTTTGGGAGGCTGAGGCAGGCAGATCACGAGGTCAGGGATTCAAGACCAGCCTGGCTAACATGGAGAAACCCCATCTCTACTAAAAAAAAATACAAAAAATTAGCCAGGTATGGTGGCAGGCACCTGTAATCCCAGCTACTCAGGAGGCTGAGGCAGGAGAATCACTGAACCCAAGAGGCAGAGGTTGCAGTGAGCCCAGATGGTGCCATTGCACTCCAGACTGGGCAACAGAGCGAGACTCCATCTCAAAAAAAAAAAAAAAAGGTCAAAGGTCACAGATGCTGCTCAATGCCACGCAGTTAAATTTCCATTGAAAACAAACAAACAAAAAAATCAACAGATTGTACCTCTAGTTGTCTGTAGTTCACCACCACATCACTCTGTAAACACTTCTGACCAGTCCTGGGAAAACAGCTCAAAATGGAATTCCCATGCACAGTGGGTCAGTAGAACTATCTTAGCATCTGGCAAACAGATAATTCCATTTTTACCATATGCCTTTCCCTCAGAGCCTCATGAATCAGCAAAACTATGTCCCCTGGTAGAAGCATAAACCCGTTTAAGTTGCTGGAAGTCAAATTGGAGGGTTACAGAAAAAGAGACCGTTAGTTGTTCATGTGATAGAATCTTTCATGCTTTGCTTACACACTTCTAGTAGTGTGGATCCCATGGCCTCTTTTGAATAACCCTGATCCTCATCTTGACTTAAACTCTGCTTCTCCATAACTTCTGTACACAAGTCTTGGTGCTTGTGTACCACCAAGGGCTGGTACACGAATCCTTCCCAAAGGCTACACAGAAGCTTCTTGGGTCTCCAAGAGGTTTTTCTGCTGCAGGCTAGACATCCTCAAGTCTTTTCAAGATTTTCTCATGGTCTTTAGTCACTATCATCCTTGAAATGAGCTCTAGTTTGTCAGTCTTCCCTGAAATATGGTGCCTACAACTATATGTACTTTTCAAGACGTGGCCTAGTGGGTGTAGGCCAGATGTTTTGAAAGCTGTATTTTTTTTTTTTTTTTTTTTGAGGCAGTGTCTACTCCTATTGTCCAGGCTGGAGTGCAGTGGCGAGATCATAGCTCACTGCAGCCTCATATGCCTGGGCTCAAGCCATCCTCCCACCTTGGCCTCCCAAGTGCTGTGTTTCTGTTAGGTAGATTAACACAGAGAGGGCTGTTCTTGCAGACACATTACATTGCAGATGCACATTGACCTTTCAGATGAGGAAATCCCCTCTCTTCTCAGCATGAGCAAAACGAGATGATGGATCTTTTTTCCACTCTCTTGCTCCACACCAAAAGTTAGTATTTTCATGGTACTGTGAACTTTAGAAGAAAAAACAATGCTATAAATCTAGAGTACCAGCTATTTGCAGCACCGTGTTCATTTCTGATCCTTATCAATGAGCACGCCAACTGATTTATATTTGTAGCCCAAGCATACTTTTTTTTGCATTCTTTTCTCTTAATATCTTATGCATGCACTTTGATCCATCCACAGAATCTGTAAACTTAATTCCTTTTAATAGCAACTTAACATTCCATTGTCTTAAAGTACCATCGTTTGCATAACCTTTTCCCAATTTTGGGCATTGGGTCATGTCCCATGTTTCCACTGTTATGAACGGTGTTACCGTAAACATCTTTGTGCTGTTTGCTTTCTTTTCTCTTCTGCATGTTTCCTTGGGGTATATTCCAAAAGCAAGATGATTGGGTCAAAGGATAGGAACAATTTTATAGCTCTTTTCATATATTGCCAGACCGATTTCGAGGGGATGGATACTTTTTGAGAGCACCAAATAAGACAGTGCAGACCTGCAGAAGTTGTAGTTTAAATGGAAAAGCTGGGCCTGTGTGTGGCATCAGGTCCCTTCTAAGTGACCCTTTCTGAGTCTTCTACTGTGAGTTCCAGTTATCTCAATGGTTGGAGAAAACCAGCACCCCCAGTAAACCTCTCTAAAAATACCCAGAAATGTATCTTGCTTCCTTTTCATGAGAGGATTTTTATCTCTGAGATGGAGTTGCATGGCCTGACCTGGGTCCTAAGCCCAGATTTGCCACCTCTTCGCTGTGTGCCTTTAGACAAGTTACCTAACCTCTCTGAGCCTGATTCCTTCCTTATCTGTAAATGAGGTTGGTAGTGCTGCACTATTATTGTTACCTATGAGTCACTTAGTGTGTGGGGACTGACCATGTGTTTCTTCCTTCTCCTTTGTACTGCCAGCATCCAGCTCTGTGCCGCCCCATGCTTGGGGGTAATAAATGTCTGTTGTGGACTGGACAGATTGTCTTTACCCATGATCTTGCTTCAGTGTTTAGGAATTAGAAAAACAGAAAAGTTTCTGGGCCGGGAGCCGTGGCTCACACCTGCAATCCCAGCACTTTGGGAGGCCAAGGCCAGAGGATTGCTTGAGCCCAGGAATTTGAGACCAGCCTGGGCAACATAGCGAAACCTCATCTCTACCAAAAAAATTTTTTAAAAATTAGTTGGGCATATTGGGACATACCTGTAGTCTCAGCTGCCCAAGAGGCTTAGGCAGGAGGATCACTTGAGCCCAGCTGGTCGAGGCAGCAGTGCCGGTCGAGGCAGCAGTGAGCTTTGATTAGAAGAGAAGAGAAGAGAAGAGAAGAGAAGAGAAGAGAAGAGAAGAGGAGTTTCTGAACTTGCACATGCACTTCAGTGTTGGTAGGATGTGCCAGGTTCAAGCCTAAACTGTTGTTGAAGGAAGAGCAGCTCCAGTTTTCAAGACCTCCAAAGATATAAAAGGTTTGTAGAAGAGATGGACTAGGAGCTTAGGGTGACACATCAGAGAAAGTGGTTCCTTACAGAGAAAGCTGTTCCCAGAAGGCCATCCAAATCTCCAGGGATGTTTGCAGCATCCCTTATCTCTAAGGGGCTTTGGGAGGATGTGTTCAAGACCTGCCTGGGATCTCTCTGGTCTCCTTCCTGCTGCGGAAGAAGGAGCTGGAGAAGTGAAAGGATGTGTGTGCAGGCGGTCCACGTCTGCTCAGTAAAATTTCTTCTGCTCTGCAACGTTCCAGGCTAATGATGGCCACAGTTTCATACTACTTTTCTCATTGAGAAGTGGCACCTAATGCTCCTGCTGTTGGAGCTGGGCTGTTCTTCTTAGTGACTTCCCAGACCAGTCAAATGCTACAGAAGTGACCTTTCTAGAACCTTTGAGGAGAGGACATAAAGAAGTTTTGCAGCTTCTACTCAGGTCTCTTACAACACCTTTTCTGGGAGCCCTAGGCCACCAGTCTGGGCCACCTAGACCACCCTGAGACTGCCGTGGCTTAGAGGCCCTGGGAACGTCCTGTGGTCGGTGGTTCCAACCAGCCCCACTGAAGCTTGAGAGATGTGAGTGGAGCCATGCTAGATACTGCAGAGGAGGCAGTCAGCTTGTTGAACACCACTGCCTGACCCCAGCTGATACCATGCACAGCAGAAAAATGGCCCAGTTGAACTCTGGAATTCCTGACTCACAAAGTCATGAGCTACAATGTTGTTGATTTAACCCACTAGGTTCTGGGCCATTGATTACGCAGCAAAAGATTACTAAACGCCAGGGCTCCCTAGGCTGTGCAAAGCCTCTGCTGGGCTGCATTTCCGTCACTCAGCTCTGCTTAGCGGAACCAACACTGGGAATTGTGATCTCTCTTCTTATTGTTTGAAGTAAATATCAGAGGCCATGCAGAAGTCATTGACGTCAGTGATTCTATTGGACAGGATTCCCCAAATGTATTTTTGGACTAGAGTCTATTATTTATGATCCCTTGTTGAATTTTACAGTCAGATAGGGCAGGAAGAGCTGGCAGAGTTCCAGAATCCTAGCTAAATGGATTTTTTCTGTTGTATTTAAAGAGGAAATGGCGATGCAGAAATCCCTAGAGCTTTTCCTGTTAAAGCAAGCTCTCAAGTTACGTGTGGGGCGACTCTGTCCTATGGCAGTACTGTCCTGAGAGCTCAAATTCTAAAATTTGAGGATCTGTTTAGGGTACCTAGATTTTTCGGGCCATCAGTACACCTTCTTTTTAAATTTTATTTATTTTTTTGAGATGGAGTCTCGTCCTGCTGGCCAGGCTGGAGTGCAATAGCATGATCTTGGCTCACTGCAACCTCCGCCTTCCAGGTTCAAGTGATTCTCCTGCCTCAGACTCCCAAGTAGCTGAGATTATAGGTGCCTGCCACCACGCCCAGATAATTTTTGTATATTTTTGTGGAGACAGGTTTCACCATGCTGGCCAGGCTGGTCTCGAAATCCTGGTCTCAAGTGATCCACCCACCTCTGCCTCCCAAAGTCCTGGGATTACAGGTGTGAGCCACCGCACCCAACCTAGTGCACCTTCTTGACAACCCTCATTACTCTTCAGGTAAGCGAGGAGATTGTATTTAAGTTTATTCGAATTTTAGTTAACTATACCAGAAGGTTAAAAATGTACCTTCCCTGCTAATGTTTCCAGGTTTGTCACCTGGTGACTATTACCAGGACCTAGACATACAGGAGAATCCAAAATGATGAAATAACTGACTTATCAGTTTTCAGCTTTCTTTGTTATGATGTGTCAATTATTAACTAGGAAACTAATCATTAAAGGCATTAACAAAATTTGTCTGGTTGGGCCACATTGCTCCTTACACAATGGGGCTGGTTAACATCTGGACTTTCATTGCTTCTCTAGCGACCTCGTCTCTCTCTTCTCTGTATTTTTAAGGGAGTCCACTCTTTTATTCCCACTTACTTCCCCGGATGTGCTAGTGACTGCTAGAGACATCAAAACTTGCCTGGGTACAGTGGCTCATGCCTGTATTTCTAGCACTTTGGGAGGCTGAGGTGGTAGAGTTGTTTGAAGCCAAGAGTTTAAGACCAGCCTGGGTAACAAAGCAAGACCTTGTCTCTACAAAAAATAGAAAAAGTATCTGGGTGTGGTGGCACATGCCTGTAGTCCTGCCTAATGAGGAGGCTGAAGCAGGAGGATCATTGAGCCCAGTGCTGCTGTAAGCCATGATCATACCATTACACTCCATCCTGGGCAACATGAGGCCCTGTCTCAAAAAATAAAAAACAGACCGGGTGTGGTGGCTCACACCTGTAATCCCAGCACTTTGGAAGGTTGAGGCAGGTGGATTACCTGAGGTCAGGAGTTCAAGACCAGCCTGGCCAACATAGTAAAACTTCGTCTCTACTAAAAATATAAAAATTAGCTGGATGTGGTGGCATGTGCCTGTAGTCCTAACTACTTGGGAGGCTGAGACAGGAGGATCACTTGAACCTGGGAGCCGGAGGTTGCAGTGAGCCGAGATCACACCACTGCACTCCAGCCTGGGTGACAGAGCAAGACTCTGTCTCAAAATAAAAAAATAAAAAACAAACAAATCAAGAAAAACCTAAAGCTTCATCTTTACCTCAACTCTTCCAAGAAGATTTTCAAATCTCAGTGCTTCTATATTGATTCATTTCTTCCTCTTCATTCATTTATTTTTTCCCCCACCCATGCATTTATTTACTCATTCCATAAGCATTGGTTTGATGTTTAAGATGTGCCAGTTACAGTGCTAGGTGCCTTGCATACAAGATGAACACATGGCTCTGCTTTACAGGGGCTCCTTCTTCTTAGTAGCTGCTCAATAAACAGTTGCTGAATAAGCGACCCCTCCCTGAGAGGCCGTGCTGGGAATCCGTGGAGAAACAGAAGCTCTGAGTGAAAAATGAACACAAGTCTTGATGGTAACAAAGCAGGGAGGAACCAAGGGGTATCTGCCTCGGCATCCTGGCCACATCACTCTACTCCTTTTTCTCCACCTTGCTCTCACTTGTTCCTCCACTGCACTTAGTCATGTATTGATTCAAAGTTCGATGCTTCTGATGTTTGTGCTGAAAAAGCCCTTCTCTGAATTCTACTACACCAGTGTCTCCTTGCTTCAAGGCCATAATTTTTGAAAGATCCTACTGCAGTCACAGAGCATTCTCTACTAACCAATTATGGAAAAGCAGCAACTGTATTCCAAAGAAAACACAAGATGACTCAGGAGAAATTTTAGTCCACAAAAGATTCCACAGCTCTAATCGGAGGGCAAGATAAGGCACACCCTTGCCTTTGAAGCCAATAATTTGGTTGGCACTGAAAGCTTGCTCAGGGGTACCACTGTGTAAAGAAGCTGGAGGTCCTGAAGTCCAAAACATGACTGCACTGTGAGCAGGCCTTGGAGACCTCGGGACAGAGGAATAGTCTGAAACCCAGCTGATTCAGTAGCATCAAGCACATTGCCATTAACTCCACCTCTTATCCAACCTCTTATTTAATGATGATTCATCCTTTCTTTAGAGCATGTATTAGTCCTTTCTCACACTGCTATAAAGATACTACCTGAGACTGGGTAATTTATAAAGAAAGGAGGTGTATTAGTTCATTTTCATGCTGCTGATAAAGACATACCTGAAACTGGAAACAAAAAGAGGTTTAATTGGACTTACAGTTTCACATGGCTGGGTAGGCCTCAGAATCATGGCAGGAGGCAAAAGGCACTTCTTACACGGCAGTGGCCAGAGAAAAATGAGGAAAAAGCAAAAGTAGAAACCCCCGATAAACCCATCAGATCTTGTGAGACTTATTCACTATCACAAGAATAGCAGGGGAAAGACCGGCCTCCATGATTCAATTACCTCCCCCTGGGTTCCTCCCACAACACGTGGGAATTCTGGGAGCTACAATTCAACTTGAGATTTGGTTGGGGATACAGCCAAACCATAGCAGAAGGATTAATTGACTCACAGTTCCACATGGCCAGGGAGGCCTCAGGAAACTTACAATCAGGGTGGAAGGCGAGGGGGAAGCAAGGTACATCTAACATGGCAGCAGGAGAGAGCGAGCACAGGGGAAAATGCCACTTTTAAACCATCAAATCTCGGCCGGGCGCGGTGGCTCAAGCCTGTAATCCCAGCACTTTGGGAGGCCGAGACGGGTGGATCACGAGGTCAGGAGATCGAGACCATCCTGGCTAACACGGTGAAACCCCGTCTGTACTTAAAAAAATACAAAAAACTAGCCGGGCGAGGTGGCGGGCGCCTGTAGTCCCAGCTACTGGGGGGCTGAGGCAGGAGAATGGCGTGAACCCGGGAGGCGGAGCTTGCAGTGAGCTGAAATCCGGCCACTGCACAACAGCCTGGGCGACAAAGCAAGACTCCGTCTCAAAAAAAAAAACAAAAAAACAAACAAAAAACCATCAAATCTCATGAGAACTCCCTCACTATTAGGGAAAGAGCATGGGGGAAACCACTCCCGTGATCCAATCACCTCCCGCTAAGTCCCTCCCTCAACACGTGGGGATTACATTTCAAGATGAGATTTGAGTGGGGACACAGAGCCAAATCATATCAGAGTCCCCTTTCCCTTTTCCATTCTAAGCAGAGACAAGGCCAGTCGAGGCCAGGTTTCCCAAAGAGAGGGGAAAGCTTGACCCACAGCCAGGCAAACAGAGTGGGGCAATAATTGAAGCGATTCCCAGAAGCAGTTACTAAAGAAGTTTTACATAGCAAGCATTTACCATGACTCACTTTCAAACTGTGCTTCAGCAGCTCAGGACACATGAAGTTCTACACACTGCAGGCTGGCAGGTGAGAAAGTTAAAGCACAGAGAAATAAAGTCCCTGAGTTTCAGGACAGAGGCTGGAGGTCCCATCGGTCAGATCTGCTGGACAGTCAGCCTAGCTGACTGGTCTGAGTGGACTCTGAACCTGGGCTCACCCTCTGCCCAGGTCCTTGGCTCATCTCTTAAGAAGTACTCAAATTTCCTTTCATCTTAGATTCCTGGTCCTAAATTTTTGAAATAAGAGTCAGGTGTTCCAATGGACGAAGCATTGCTGGTCCATTCTGCGCTGGTGCCGACCTGCTCTCTCGCCCAATCCCACCTGAAGCTTCCACTTGTTTTTCTGCTATCTCTCTTTGTGATGACGGCTGCCAGCTGTCTAGGGCTCCTTCACAACTTGTTCTCTACCTGATGTCCTGGACCCCATCGTACCACTCCCCAGAGCACACAAATAGCATCTTCCTGCAGTGGTAACTTGAATCATCACAAATTGGTCTGAATCAAGTTGATTAAGAAATATTGGACTTGTAGAGTGAAAACAGCCTATGCCTATTAAAAATCATGTTTTTAGTGAGAAAAAAGCAGAGTGTAAAATTGTACAACATAACATAAACTTAGACTTAAGAGGTGACTTCAAAGAAATAACAATCTTTAATGTGCATGTACCTAACAATGGTGTCAAAATGATGCAAAACTGATAGAATTTCAAGGAGAAATAGACAAATTCACTATTATAGCTAGAGACTTCAAAACCTCCCATTAGAAATGAACAGATCCAGCAGACATGAAATTTGTAAGGGCCCAGTTGAAGTCAACACCACCATCAATCAACTGAATATAATTGACATTGAAAGACAGCAGAATACACATTCTTCTCAAGTTCATGTGAACCATTCACCAAGATAGATCACATTTTGAGTCATAAAACTCACCTTAAAAATTTAAAAGAATAGAAATCATACACTGCCCTCAGACCACAATGGAATTAAAACAGAAACTAATAACAGAAATATGGCTGGAAAATCCCAAAATACTTTGAGATTAAGCAGCACCCCTTGAAATAACACATAGTTCAAAAAAGATATCTCAAGAGACATTTTAAAATATTTTGAACTAAGTGAAAATGAAAATACAGCTTATTAAAATATGTGAGATACAGCAAAATCAGTTCTCAGAGGAAATGTTATGGCATTAAATGCATATATTTAAAAAGAAGAAAGATTAAACATAAACAGTCTAAGCTTTCACTTTACAAAATTAGAAAAAGAAGTGGAAATTAAATACAAAGTAAGCAGAGAAAAGAAATAAAAATTGGAGCAGAAATCTAGGAAATTGATAGAGAAAATCAACAAAACCAAAAGCTGATCCTTTGACACTATTGGTAAAATTAATATGTCTCTAACTAGGCTTAAAAAAAAAAGAGAGAAGATACAAATTACTAATCTCAGCAATGAAAGAGAGGACATCACTAGAGATCCCACAGACATTAAAAGTATAACAAAGGAATACTATGATCAACTCTATGCCCACAAATTTGGTAGCATAGTTGAACCAATTCCTTGAAATTCACAATCTGCCAAAACTTACACAAAAAGTAATAGACAATTTGAACAGGTTTAAATCTAGTAAATAAATTGAGTTCATAACAAAAAACCTTTCAAAACAGAAATCACCAGGCCCAAATGGGTCCACTGGTGAATTCTATCAAATATTTAAAGGATAAATTATACCAATTCTCTACAACCTTATCCGGAAGACAAAACCCTAAGGAATGCTTCCTAACTCATTATATGAAGCCAGCATTTCCTTCCTACCAAAACCAGAGAAAGATATTACAAGAAAAGAAAACTAGGCCGGGCGCGGTGGCTCAAGCCTGTAATCCCAGCACTTTGGGAGGCCGAGACAGGCGGATCACGAGGTCAGGAGATCGAGACCATCCTGGCTAACACAGTGAAACCCCGTCTCTACTAAAAAAAAAAAAAACGAGCCGGGCGAGGTGGCGGGCGCCTGTAGTCCCAGCTACTCGGGAGGCTGAGGCAGGAGAATGGCATGAACCTGGGAGGCAGAGCTTGCAGTGAGCTGAGATCCGGCCAGCCACTGCACTCCAGCCCGGGCGACAGAGCGAGACTCCGTCTCAAAAAAAAAGAAAAGAAAACTATTAACTCACATCCCTCATGAATGTAGACTTAAAAATCCTCAACAAAATTATTAGCAAGTTGAATCTAACAGTGTATAAAAAGAATTATACACTACAACCAAGTGGGATTTATCCCAGCTGTTCAAGGCTGGTTCAACATTTGAAAATCAATGAATATAATCCATCATATCAACAGGCTAAAGAGGCAAATCACGTAATCATATCGATACAGAAAAAAGCATTTGACAAAATCTGACACCCATTCATGATAAAAACTTTCAGCAAACAAAGAATAGAGAGGGAACTTTCTCAACTTGATAATGGATACGTATAAAAAACCTACAGCTAATATCATATTCAATGATGAGAAACTAAAAGCTTTCATACTAAGATCAGGAACAAGGAAAGAATATCTCACCACTTCTTTTCAATGCAGTACTGGAAGTACTAGTGCCATAAGACAAGAAAGGGAAATAAAAGGTATACTGATTGAAAAGAAAGAAAGAAAACTGTCTTTGTTTGCAGATAATAAGATCATTGATGTAGAAAATCCAAAAGAATTGACAAAGAAACTCCTGGAATTAATAAGTAACTATAGCAAGGTTGAAGGATACAACATCAATATACACAACTAAATCGCTTTCCTATATACCAGCAATGAACAAGTGGAATTTGAAGTTAAAAAGATAATTCCATGTACATTAGCACCATATTTATATTCAGGTATAAATCTAACAAAATACATAATATATGTAATATATATATAATATATATTTCCCATGTTTTGCTTTATGTATATAACTATATATAGTTTTATATATACATAACTATACATAGCTTTATATATATATAACTATACATAGCTTTATATATATAACTATATATAGCTTTATATATAATTATATATAACACTATATAACTACATAACACTATATCTATCTATATATATATATATAACTAC
>NW_012115522.1:1075186-1076603 GCF_000951035.1 Colobus angolensis palliatus
TGCAATCCCTCTCCCCTCCCCTCTTACCCCGGCAATGACTTCTTAGATAAAACATTAAACACATGATCCATCAAAGAAAGAATTGATATGTTGAATATCATTAAAATTAAAAATTTCTGCTCTGTGAAAGCCACTACCAAGAGATTGAGAAGAAAAGCCACAGACTGGGAGAAAAGATTTTCTAAAGGCACATAAGATAAAAGACTATTATCGAAAGTATACAAAAAACTCTTTAAACTGAACAATAAGAAAACAACCCAATTTAAAAAATGGGCCAAAGACCTTAACAGACACCTCACCAAAGACATACAGATGGAAAATAAGCATATGAAAGTATGCTCCACGCCATATGTCACCAGGAAAAAGTAAATCAGAATGACAATCAGATAGTACTACACACCTGTTAGAATGGCCAAAATCCAGAACACTGACAACTCTAAATGCTGGTGAGTATTTGGGGCACTAGGAACTGTCATTCATTGCTGGAGGGAATGCAAAATGGTACAGCCACTTTGGAAGGCATTGTGGCAGTCCCTCACAAAACTACACATACTCTCACCATACCACTCAGGAACTGCACTCCTTGGTATTTACCCAAATGAGTTGAAAATTTATGTCCACACAAAAACCTGTACATGTATGTTCATGGCAGCTTTACTCATAATTGCTAAAACTTGGAAGCAGCCAAGTTGTCCTTCAGTAGGTAAATGGATAAACTGTGATGCATCCAGACAATGGAATATTATTCAGTGCTAAAAAGAAATGAGCTATCAAGCTATGAAAAGACATGGAGGAAACTTAAGTCCATTTCGGAAGCCCATCTGTAGAGGCTACATACTATATGATTCCAACTATATGACATTTGGAAAAGGCAAATCTATGGAGACAGTACAAAGTTCAGTGGTTGCCAGGAGTCAGGGAGGAGGAAAGGATGAATAGATGGAGCATAGAGGATTTAGGGCACTGAATCTTCTTGGTTTGTTACCATGATGGTGGATATGTATCATTATACATTTGTGCAAATCTATAAAATGCACAACATCAGGAGTAAACCCTAATGTAACTATGAACTTGTGGTGATATGACATGTTAATGTAAGTTCATTGTAAAAAAAGGTACTGCTCTGGTTTGGGAATATTGATAACGGGGGGAGTTATGTACATACAGGGGGAGTGGATGTATGAGAATTCTCAGTAGCTTCCTCACAATTTGCTGTGACCCTAAAGCTGCTCTAAAAAATAAAGCTATTTAAAACAAACAGGCTGGGCCATGGTGGCTTATGCCTGTAATCCCAGCACTTAGGAGCCCGAGGCAGGCAGATTGCTTGAGTCCAGGATTTCGAGACCAGGCAGGCAACATGGCTAAACCCTGTCTCTACCAAAAAATACAAAAATTAGCTGGGCATGGTGGCACACAC
>NW_012115522.1:1078253-1114169 GCF_000951035.1 Colobus angolensis palliatus
GTGACTTTTCTCCCTCTGCTGTTCTTCGAGTCTGTTTCTGTGCATCCTGTCCCTAGAGAGAAGCCAAGGGCATATGTCACCAGAAAATAGCTGCAGGGCCAGAGCCTTACACAAGGATTTGGATACGGAACAGGCTTGGACAGACAAGGAGGAGACTGTTGCAGACATAGGGCAGCGAGCAAGGACGCCCACAGCCACAGGGAGGATAGGAACAAAGGACTGAGTCTCACGACAAGCCCGGCGAGGTCAAGCAGAACTGGAGGAGTCAGGAGGGGAAAACAGTCGGACTCCTCCAGCTAAGAGTGAGATGTGGAGTGTGAGAGGAAGGTGAACGGAATGGAATGAAGGGGTTTTGCTGCTGCTTTAAAAATTCCTGTTACATTTTATTTTAGATTCAGGAGGTACATGTGCATGTTTGTTACATGGGAACATTGCATACTGGTGGGACTGGGCTTCCAGGGCACCCGTTATGACTTTGCTTCTTATACACAGCTTTACTCTGAACTATTTTGAACGTGGTGGGAACAAAGCCTGTTTGAAAGTGATTTTTCTCTGAGGCCAGGGCAGGATGGAGGGACGGGGGAGGCGTTTGGGGTGGGGGTGATGGCTCACAGCTCAGAGAGCACTCCAACTTGGAGATAAGTGGAGGCAGAAGGTCAGGGATGATTCCTTGGAAGTCCACAGAACTGCTTATTTGCCTCCTGAGGGGAATTAACATGAGAAATCACAGAGAACTCTTTAGGCTACAATGGTCCTTTCGTAATGCTGAAATAGATCAGCCGCTGCCAGGTTTCCATTAAAGGAAGATCCTCTTCATCCAAATTTTAATTATAGAGGCCAGGTGCAGTGGCTCACACCTGTAATCCCAGCACTTTGGGAGGCCGAGGAGGGCAGGTCTGGAGATCGAGACCACCCTGGCCAACACGGTGAAATCCCGTCTCTACTAAAAATACAAAAATTAGCTGGGTGTGGTGGTGGGCGCCTATCATCCCAGCTACTCAGGAGACTGAGGTATAAGAATCTCTTAAACCTGGGAGGCAGCAGAGGTTGCAGTGAGCCTAGATTGGGTCACTGCACTCCAGCCTGGGCAACAGAGGGAGACTCTGTCTCAAAAAAAAAAAAAAAAAGAAAAGAAAAGAAAGGGGAAATTTGGACAGAGAGATAGACATGGACAGAGGTACGACTATGTGATGACACAGAAGGACACCTGTCCTCTACAAGCCAAAGAAAGCCTGAGGCTGCCAGGAGCTAGGAGACAGACAGGGGACTGATTCTCCCTCACAGCCTCAGGAGGAGCAAACCTGCCGAAACCTAGACTTTGGGCTGCTGGGACACAATGAACGTCTGTTGTTTAAGCCACTTAGTTTGTGGCAGTTTGTCACAGCAGCTCCAGGCAACCAATACACCTTCCTTGACCAGCATTATTGAAATCGTATGCTCTGTTTCCCTTCTCTTTTCCAGAGTACTTATTACTGCTAAACACACTATATATCAGACGATTTATATAGCATCCCACGTACTTGTTTGTAGTCTGGCTCCACGCACTGGAATGAATGTAAGCACCATGAAAGTGGAGAAGTTTGTACATTTCCTTCCTGTATTCTCAGCAGCTAGACTTAGTACTGCCTTTGCATCCAGTCAAGCTTTAGGGGCCCTCTCTGGTCCTCACCTGCCGCTGCCCCATCTCTCCAGCTGCGAACTTTCTGTGGCCAAGTGGATGTGCCGCAGGAGCCCCACTCCCACCTTGGACGATGTTCCAGGAACTCACTCCTTGTACTTACTTGCACAAATGGCCCCAAGCCAACCTCAGGGTTTCATGGGCCACTTCTTCAGGTCCATCTCGCACTTAGCCTTTAGCCAAGGAGTATGGACAGAGCTTAGGTTGGTTGGCTGCGGTGTTCACACAGTTTGCACAAGGCCCCTCCTGGTATGAGATAAAGCAGAGGCGGAACTGGGAGAGATGTGAAGGAGAATGGGCCACAGGTCAGGGTCTCCATTTGTCCTCTTCCTCCACGACCACAAAAACTAGGGGATTATAGGTGGGTCTGACTCGTATGATGCCTGGCATATGGTGAACAACATGGGCAAATAATCAAATACTCACATGTGTAAACATACAATTGCAAGCTGAGACAGGGCCTGGTGGCCTGCCTATAATCCCAGCACTTTGGGAGGTTAAGGCAGGTGGATTGCTTGAGCCCAGGAGTTTCAGACCAGCCTAGGCAACAAAGGGAGGCCCCACCTCTACAAAATATAGAAACATTAGCCAGGCATGGTGATACATGCCTGTAGTCCCAGCAACTCAGGAAGCTGAGGTGGGAGGATCACCTGAGTCCAGGAGGCTGAGGCTGCAGTGAGCTGTGATTGCACCACTGCACTCCAGCCTGAGTAACAGAGTAAGAAGACCCTGTCTCAAGTAAGTAAGTAAGTAAGTAAGTAAATAAATTGCAAGCTGGATGCTGTGACTCGCATCTGTAATCCAGCTACTAGGGAGATTGAGGCAGAAGAATTGCTTGAGGCCAGGAGTTTGTGACCAGCCTGGGCAATATGGCAAGACTCTCTCTCTAAAATAAATAAATAAATATATACATACATAAAACGAATAAAATGGAGAATATGACAAATACTGTAAAGGAGAGGCAAATGGTAGCATGTAAGTCCATAAAGTTTGGTTTTAAAAATTCTGATATTATTCTAATTGTTTTATGTGTGTGGGTCTTGTTACTTAACAAAATGCTAAACTCCTTTTAATTAGAACTGGATCTTAGAACTGAACTTAGAATTGAATCTCCATTGTGCTTGAGCACCCAACAGATTCTCCAAAACTGCCTGCTGGGCTTGGGGGAAATAGTCTTTTCCATCTTTGTAATCTAAACCTTTCTCATTAAATATCCTAAAGTATAAAGAATGGTTGCTCAAGTTCTGATTGAGTGTTTCCAATGGGTGGAAAAATCAGAGCTGAAGACAGATTTCCTGGTGCTATTTTGTGAGTCACGTTGTAAACCTAAGTTCAGCCATCCCTACTCACTTCCACAGCTGTTCCTGGAATTACCTCCTAGTTCAGTTCAGCAGTAGCATGGAGGAGGGTGTGAGCCTGGCTTCAGAAAGTGGGTTGGGATCTGAGCCCTCTCGGATAAATGATTGGAGTATGGGTACACTGTACTCAGGGCGATCTAGGAAAGGATACTTGTTCTGTCTCATCTTAGCGTTCACTGAATTCTTTCTTCTTACATCCATATTTTTATGGCACTTGTTACCTCCCAACGTAGTACATATTTATTTGTATTGTCTGTCTCCTCTGACTAGAGTATAAACACCCTGAGAGTAAGAACTTGTTTGTTTTGTTTCTAGAAACATTTTTACTGAAGTAAAGCAAAGATGCAGTGACCGCACAAATCATAAATGAATGACTTGATGCATGTGTGCAATGTAAACACATCCATAGAATCAGTACCTGGCGATATGAAGTGAGACATTACCAGCCCCCCAGAGGTCCTTTCAGGCCACCCACCCGTAGCAGTGACTTTGCTTTGTGCATTGCTGTATTCCAGCACCTTCTTCAGAATCTGGCATACAATAGGTGTTTAATACTTCTTGTATAACTCCAACATTTATTTATGCATACTTATTAGGTGCCCTGTCTGTGACAGGCACTGTTCAAGGTGCTGAATACATAAAGAGAAAGAAGATACTTTTTCTTTCTGGAAAGACTCCCTGGTTAGGGGAACTTCTGAGTTTGAGGACCCTCACAGGGCAATTGGGAAAACATGGACCTGGACCCCTGTGGAAAACGGGCAACGCTGAGGGACATTTGCAGCTGGAGAGAAGGAAGGAATGTACCCTGTGGCTCTGGAGAATTTCTCTGGGGTCTCAAGGTTGGGTATATGGTCAACTCTCTTGATGTAGGTGTTGTTGCAACGTGGTTAATACCGACTTATCACAGTTCATATTAAAATTATTATACTTTTTGATGGATTTCTGTTGCCCAGGCTAGAGTGCAGAGACACGATCACAGCTCACTGCAGCCTTGATCTCCTGGGCTCAAGTGATTCTCCTACCTCAGTCTCCTGATTAGCTGGGTCTATAGGCATGTGTCACCATGCCTTAGAAGAGTCTTTAAGCTCTTCTATTAAGAACTCCAGTCCAAGAACTGGAGGTTCTAATAGAATCACTGAATGTTAAAAGCTGAAATGGAGCCGGGTACGGTGGCTCACGCCTATAATCTCAGCACTTTGGGAGGCCGAGGCAGGCAGATTGTAAGGTCAGGAGATTGAGACCATCCTGGCTAATATGGTGAAACCCCGTCTCTACTAAAAATACAAAAAATTAGCCAGGCATGGTGGTGGGTGCCTGTAGTCCCAGCTACTCGGGAGACTGAGGCAGGAGAATGGCGTGAACCCGGGAGCCGGAGCTTGCAGTGAGCCAAGATTGCACCACTGCACTCCAGCTTGGATGACAGGGCAAGACTCCATCTCAAAAAAAATAAATAAATAATTTAAAAAGCTGAAATGGGCTGGCACGGTGGCTCTCGCCTGTAATCTCAGCACTTCAAGAGGCCAAGTGGGGCAGATCACCTGAGGGTACAAGTTCGAGACCAGCATGGCCAACATGATGAAACCCCTATCTCTACTAAAAATTAAAGTTTAGCTGGACATGGTGGTACATGCCTGTAGTCCCAGTACTCTGGAGGCTGAGGCGGGAGAATCACTTGAACCTGGGAGGTGGAGGTTGCAGTGAGCCAAGATCATGCCATTGCACTCAAGCCTGGACAACAGAGCAAAACTCTGTCTCAAAAAGAAAAAAAAAGGTGAAAGGAGTCATTACTGATCATAATGTCTACCCCCCAATTAAATTAGGATTCTTTTGGTTGCGAGTAACAAAAATCCAATCCAACCACCTCACACAATAAAGGGAAGTTACTGGCTCATGTAACTGAGAAGTCCAGATATATGTTTCTCAATAATCTCGACAATGATCCAGTTTATTTTCATCTCTTTCTCTGCTTTCCAAGCTGCCTGTTGTATCTTAAGGTTGGCTTCTTTGTGGTCACAAGAAGACTGACAGCAACTTTTATAGACTTTGGACTTTTCAGAGTCTCCCTCTGTCACCCAGGCTGGAGTGCAGTGGCACAATCTCGGCTCACTGCAACCTCCTCTTTCTGGGTTCAAGCAATTCGCCTGCCTCAGTTTCCCGAGTAGCTGAGACTACAGGCATGAGCCACTATGTCTGGCTAATTTTTGTACTTTTAGTAAAGGCGGGGTTTCGCCATGTTGGTCAGGCTGGTCTTGAACTCCTGACTTCAGGTGATCCACCCGCCTCAGACTTCCAAAGTGCTGGGATTATAGGCATGAGCCACTGCCCCCGGCCAACTTAGGTTTCTTTATTCATATCAGGGGAGAAAAGAGTGTCATTGTCCATAGCACCCACAGATGAGTAACAAAGTTTCTTTCCTTAAAATCTCCAGTAAGCATCATCTCATCTTGCATTTCATTGGCTTGGAGCAGGGAACCTGCCCATCTTTGACCCAATCCCTGGGGCCAGGAGGATGATAGAATATCATGATTGGTCTAAGCTAAACAGGATTTGCCCCTGGAGCCAGAAGTAGGTTCAGTTTTTCCCCAAAGGGTATAGATTGCATGGGTAAGGAATAGATAACCAATAAAAATTTAGAGTCTGCCATTGAGAAGTAGGAAGAACAAACACTGGCAAGATGAAAAGAACAAGCATCTGCTATACTTGAGTTTTCCCATCTTTAGAGGCAGAGCCAGATCTAGCATTAATATCTGCACTCCATGCAACCTCTTATTAATTATTGCCTGTGATAGGCAACTCACTGTGCTACGTACTGTGGTAAAGTAACACCAGATCCCAAGAAGCCAGAAGTTCAGTATGAGATGGAAGGCACGCACACATAGCTAGAGTGAAAGACAGTGTATAGGCCAGGTGCAATGCCTCACACCTGTAATCCCAGCACTTTGGGAGGCTGGAGCAGGTGGATCACTTGAGGTCAGGAGTTTGAGAACAGCCTGGCCAATATGGTGAAACCCTGTCTGTACTAAATACTAAAACTACAAAAATTACCCGGGTGTGGTGGCAAGGTAATCCCAGCTACTTGGGAGGCTGAGGCAGGAGAATCGCTTGAACCCCAGAGGCAGAGGGTGCAGTTAGCTGAGATCACTGCACTCCAGCCTGGGCGACAGAGCTAGACTCTGCCTCAAAAAAAAAAAAAAAAAAAAAAAAAGACAGTGTATAATACACCATCAAAGAGAAGGAAACAGAGTGCTTTTTCTTGCAGAAATACCTCCCCATGTGGACACATGTGCTTCCTTCCCTAGCAGACTTGTATGACACTTTTGTTCTGTGTTCTGAGAATCCTCTTCTCATGTACAGTGGGTTTCATAGAAACAACATGTTGTACAATCTTGCCTTAAAGTTAACATGCAAGATGAACTACTATGGAGAAAATGCAAATCTTTTATGTCGAATACTCTTACCACATTCTTCAGAAAAACTAAAGATGTAATTGAGTGGTGTATTATTCAAGCTTGAGCTTTAAAATGTGCCCTTGAGCCTCCGGGAAATATTTCTGAAATATTTTTCCCTATATGGCATAATGTCTTTTGAAAACCTTCCTTCCTTAGTCCTAAAATAGTTTTCTTTTTTCACATTTCCCTGCTCAGCACCAAAGAAGGGGCATAATTCTTTTGTTCTGAACTTAATGGGTTATGCCTTTTAAAATGCCTAGCCTAGGACAGGCGCAGTGGCTCATGCGTGTAACCCCAGCAATTTAGGAGGCCGAAGCAGAAGTTTTTTTGTTTGTTTGTTTGTTTTGAGATGGAGTCTCACTCTGTTGCCCAGGCTGCAGTGCAGTGGCGCGATCTCTGCTTACTGCAACCTCTGCCTTCGGGGTTCAAGCAATTCTCCTGCCTCAGCCTCCTGAGTAGCTGGGATTATAGGCGCCCATCATGACACTGGGATAATTTTTGTATTTTTAGTAGAGATGAGGTTTCACCATGTTGGTCAGGCTGGTCTCAAACTCCTGACCTCGTGATCTGCCTGCCTCGGCCTCCCGAAGTACTGAGATTACAGGTGTGAGCCACCACACCCAGCAGATCTCTTGAGGCTAGGACTTCGAGACCAGTCTGAATAATACAGTGAGATGCCGTCTCTGCTTTAAAAAATAAAAGGTAAATAAAAATTAAAAAATCAAAATGCCTGGCCTCATGCCTACTGCACGATAGGTCTTTGATAAATGCTAGTTGAACTTGAATGTGTAGCTGCAAATGATTATCATGACTGTCTTCTCGTTAAGATACTCTACTTAAGCAACATCTCATTTCAAAGTCTCCCTGGCTAAAGATTTCATTCCCCTGTGCTATTTAAATGAAAGTTCCCATCTCCTCACTGGGTTCATTCTCTTGGGTACCTAATATGACCATCATCATCCAGGGTTGCAAGTTCCAATAGCTACAGGGGCCAAAGAGGTAAACAAATAAGTAAAGCAGATATGCTCAGCTTTCCACGGGCAGTCTCAAATCAATCGTGACCTCATATTCATTAATTTTTTTTTTCATCTCCACCAAACACAACACAAGTTAACCATGAGAAATGATTAACTTGCTCAAAATCCTATGGAAAGACAGGGAAGGGCATTTGAACACCAAGAGGTGAAACAATCAAATTCTCCATCTTCTCCTTACCAACTATCTTACCTATCTGCCTTCTTTTTCCCACACAGCCTCGATATATGTCTTAGTGTGTTTTGTGTTGCTATGATAGAATAACACAGACTGGGTAATTTATTAATATAAACAAAAGAAATTTATTCCTCACAGTTCTGGAGGCAGGGAAGTCCAAGACAGGTCTGGGGTCTGCTGAGGGCTGCTCTCTCCTTCCAAGAGAGTGTGTTGATGCTGCATCCTCTGGAGGCAGGAATGCTGTGTCCTCACTTAGCAGAAGGCAGACGAGCAAGAAGGATGAGCTCCCTCTGTCAAGCCCTTTTAGTAGGGCACTAACCCCATTCACAAAGACAGAGCCCTCATGATTCCATCACATTCCAAAGGCCACACCTCCCAATACTGTTACCTTGAGGATTAAGTTCCACCATGAATTTTGGAAGGAATAAAACCCCCAGAAATATGGATGTAGCCAATTGAAAACCAAAACAAGGACAGAACTTGACTTTGTGAGGTGCAAGTGCCCCTCTTTCTTGAGGCAAATTCCACTCATGAGGAATGAAGTGTGAACGTGCTATATATCTACCACAATGGGGGCCAGAGACCGTGGGGGAAAGTCTACTATAGGTAGGTCACCCACCAGATGCTTCCCCTTTCCAGGTGTGGAATTTAGATGTGGAGGGAGCCCTTTTGGTGCAGGATGGAAGAAGAATTTTAAAGACCCCAGAATGAAAATTCTGGCCACCTCCAAGTTTTTTTTTTGGATTATTTGCCTCAAGACTGTTGTAAACCTCTAGCCTTCCAAAGATCACTAAACACTTGATTGATGCAGAGTGGGTAGCTTTGCCTCCCAGCAGAGGATTCAGTGCTAATTTCCCATAGAGAGGTTAAACTGGCTGAAGTGTTCACTCTATGTGTCCAGATGCCTTCTTCATGGTAAGTCAGGTTATTCAGAGCTACTCTTTGGTGAAGAGTGTTTAAAAATTAGGACAAGGCTGGTGCAGTGGCTCACGCCTGTAATCCTAGCACTTTGGGAGGCCAAGGCAGGTGGATAACCTGAGGTCAGGAGTTCAAGACCAGCCTGGCCAACATGGTGAAACCCCATCTCTACTAAAAATACAAAAATTAGCCAGATGTGGTGGTACGCACCTGTAATCCCAGCTACTCGAGAGGCTGAGACAGGAGAATTGCTTAAACTTGGGAGGCGGAGGTTGCAATGAGCCAAGATCCTGCCACGCACTCCAGTCTGGATGACAGAGAAAGATTCCGTCTCAGAAAAATAATAATAAAAATAATACAAATAATAACAAAAATTTTTTAAATCTTCATAAAATTGATCAATTTTTTTTTTTAAAGCTAAGAAAATGCAAAAAGTCCAGAGGCCAGCAGAGCACTCTGAACTACTTTTGTCCTGACAGTGTTTGCCAAATTGGTCCGAGAAATAGACCAGTGGTTTTCACAGACCCTCAGTGTGGGAGGGACAGAAGCCAACGTGCAGTTCCCTCTGAAGACAAAGATTTAATGGAAGCCTCTGCATGAAAAGGGACTCTCAAAGGTGAATCCACCTTCCTGCTTCTACCCTTGAGATGTTTGGGTCAATTTAACTCAGCCAGAAGGAGCAAGGGATAAATATAAAATCCATGGGAAGTTGTAATTACAGTTCCTCCCACGAATTCAAAAGATGTGGGTGGTCTAAGGAACCTTAAACCTTGAATGAAGCTTAGAGTAGTACCAGACAGAAAGGTACCTCTGTACCTAAAAGAGGCATATACAAATTCTCCTGGAAGAAGGGCAACTTCATCTTAGGCCACAGAGCATCTCCTCAGATCATTTTCTAAGGCCAATGGGCAGCACATAATTAAAGATATCCAAGCCCACAAGGAAACCAACAGAAACAAAAGAGAGCCAAAAAAATTCATGTAGACTTTATATTATTGAATGAGCAGCTATAAACTACAAAACATCTCTGCTGACTGTGTCAAAGATTTTTTAAATAACTAAGGATTTTAAAAATAGCTAAGGATCAGCTGGGTGTGGTGGCTCATGCCTGTAATCCCAGCACTTTGGGAGGCCAAGGTGGGCAGATCACCTGACATGAGGAGTTCAAGACCAGCCTGATCAACATGGTGAAACCCCATCTCTACAAAAAATACAAAAATTAGTCGGGCATGGTGCCTGTAATCCCAGTTACTTGGGAGGTTGAGACAGGAGAATCACTTGAACTCAGAAGGCGGGGGTTGCAGTGAGCCGAGATTGCACCACTGCACTCCAGCCTGGGCAACAGAGTGAGACTTCGTCTCAAAAATAAATAAATAAATAAATAAAATAAAAATAAAAGTAAAAATAAAAAGCTAAGGATTTTTAAAATAACTAAGGATTTTTTTAATAACTAAGGATTTTTAAAATATCTAAGTTTAGGCTTTCGCCAACATTAAAGGCTCAGGTGATGGGTTAGACACAATTGAAGAAACAATTAGGGAAAGAACAAAATAAATTTTTCTGACGGCAACAAAGAATTAAAAAATGGAAAATATGACAGAGAGGTTAAGAAACATAAAAGAGGCTGGGTGCGGTGGCTCACACCTGTAATCCCAGCACTTTGGGAGGCCGAGGCGGGCGGATCACAAGCTCAGGAGATCGAGACCACGGTGAAACCCCGTCTCTACTAAAAATACAAAAAAAAATTAGCCGGGCGTGGTGGCGGGCGCCTGTAGTCTCAGCTACTCAGGAGGCTGAGGCAGGAGAATGGCGTGAACCCGGGAGGTGGAGCTTGCAGTGAGCGGAGATCGCGCCACTGCACTCCAGCCTGGGGGACAGAGCGAGACTCCGTCTCAAAAAAAAAGAGACATAAAAGATAATGCTAAAAAGGAATTTTAGAAGGAAGGGGAGAAAGAACTGGTCAGAGGCAGTATTTGAAGACATGGTAACCAGACATTTTCAGAGCAGATCCAGATACTGATCTAGACATCCAAGAAGCCCATTGAATCCCAAGTAGGATAAGTAAAACATCTGTAGAAACGTTGTATTAGTCTATTCTCACATTGCTATAAGGAAATACCTGGGACTGGGTAATATATAAAGAGGCTTAATTTGTTCACCACTCTACACGGTTGTATACCATCTCACATGGTGATCATTAAAAAGAATGATCATTAAAAAGTCAGGAAATGATCATTTAGATTAGATCTAATGGTGATCATTAAAAAGTCAGGAAACAACAAATTCTAGAGAGGATGTAGGAGAAATAGGAATGCTTTTACACTGTTGGTGGGAGTGTAAATTAGTTCAACCATTGTGGAAGACAATGTGGCGATTCCTCAAGGATCTAGAACTAGAAATACCCAGCAATCCCATTACCCACCAATCCCATTACTATATACCCAAAGGATTATAAATCATGCTACTATAAGGACACATGTACATGTATGTTTACTGCAGCACGGTTCACAATGGCAAAGTCTTGGAACCAAGCCAAGTGCCCATCAATGATAGACTGGATAAAGAAAATGTGGCACATATATACCATGGAATACTATGCAGCCATAAAAAAGGATGAGTTCATGTCCTTTGCAGGGACATAGATGAAACTGGAAACCATCATTCTCAGCATAGTAACACAAGAAGAGAAAATCAAACCCTGCATGTTCTCACTCTTAAGTGGAAGTTGAACAATGAGAACATATGGACACAAGGAGGGGAACATCACACACCAGGGCCTGTCGGGGGATGGGTGGCTAGGGGAGGGATAGCATTAGGAGAAATACGTAATGCAAATGACGAGTTGACGGGTGCAGCAAACAAACATGGCACATGTACACCCATGTAACAAACCTGCACGCTGTGCACATGTACCCCAGAACTTAAAGTATACTAACAAAATATTTTTAAAAAGAATAAGCAAAAGAGGTGGCTATACAGGCTGTATAGGAAGCATGATGCTTGCATTTGCTTGGCTTCTGGCGTGGCCTCAGGAAACTCAGGAAACAATCATGGTGGAAGGGAGGGGAAATCAGGCAGGTTTAACACATTTTTAACCAACCAGATCTTGTAAGAACTCATTCACGATCGGGAGAACAGCACCAAGGGGATGATATTAACCATTCATGAGAAATCCACCTCCATGATCCAATCACCTCCTACCAGGCCCCACTTCCAACACTGGAGACTGCAATTACAATTTGACATGAGATTTGGCGGGGACACAGATCCAAACTGTGTAACACATCATAGTGAAATTGCATAAAACCAAAGAGAAAAATCATACAAGTAGCCAGGAAAAAAAGAGAGAAGATTGGCTTCAACGGAGTTGTAGCTAGACTGACAGCAGATTTTCTTTATTTTTTATTTTATTTTTATTTTTATTTTTTTCCATAGGTATTGGAGAAACGGGTGGTGTTTGGTTACATGAGTAAGTTTTTTAGTGGTGATTGGTGAGATTTTGGTGCACTCATCACCTGAGCAGTATACACTGCACCCAATTTATAACCTTTTACCCCTCACCCCTCTCCCTCCCTTTCTCCTAAGTCCCCAAAGTCAAATGTATCATTCTTATGCCTTTGCATCCTAATAGCTTAGCTCCCACTTATGAGTAAGAGCATACAATGGTTTTCCATTTCTGCATCACTTCACTTAGAATAACAGTCTCCAATTCCATCCAGGTTGCTGCAAATGCCATTATTTCACTCCTTTTTATGACTGAATAGTATTCCATTGTATATATAGATATAGATACAGATAGATATATAGGTATCTATATATATCACAATTTCTTTAACCACTCATTGATTGATGGGCATTTAGGTTGGTTCCATATTTTTGCAGTTGCAAATTGTGCTGCTAGAAACATGCATGTGCAAGTATCTTTTTCATTTTTCATGTAATGACTTCTTTTCCTCTGGGTAGATACCCAGTATTGGGATTGCTGGATCAAATGGTAGTTCTACTTTCAGTTCTTTAAGGAATCTCCATAGTTTTCCATAGTGGTTGTAGTAGTTTACATTCCTATCAGCAGCGTAAAAGTGTTCCCTTTTCACTGCATCCCGACTAACATCTATTTTTTTTAAATTTTTTTTTAGTATGGGCATTCTTGCAGGAGTAAGGTAGTATTGCATTGTGGTTTTGATTGGCATTTCCCTGATCATTAGGGATGTTGAACATTTTTTCATATGTTTGTTGGCCATTTGTATATCTTCCTTTGAAAATTGTCTATTCATGTCCTTAGCCCATTTTTTCATAGGGCTGTTTGTTTTTTCTTGCTAATTTGTTTGAGTTCTTTGTAGATTCTGGATATTAGTCCTTTCTGAAAGCAGATTTTCAGTAGCAACAGTGGAAGCTAGCAAAGCAGTGATATGATATCTGTGATATACTGAAAAAATAATTTACCAGCCTAAAATTGAATACTGAGTAAACATATCTCTCAAGAATAAGGTCAAAATAAATGTTCCAGATAAATAAAAATTGTTAGTTCATTACTAAAAAACCCTCCTAAAGGAAATGATGAAGGATATACTTGAGGCAGAAAGAAAGTAATCCCATATAAAATGTTTGAGATACAAAAAGGAGTGAAGAGCAAAGAAAGTGGTAAATGCAAATAAACTGACAATTTAAGATTATAATTAGTAATTTTTAGTTGTGTGTTAAAAATTAAATTAAAATAAAGTAATAAATAAGTAGATAAGGGGGAGTGGAATTTAAGTAGTCCAAGGTTTTTGTATTGGTTGGGAAAAAGCAGAGATATTGATTAACTGAAACTTTGGCATAGTAAGTATGCAAATTGAAATTTCCAGGGTAACCAACAAAAGAACAGAAACAGAGTGCATAACTTCCAGGTTAGTGGTTGTGGGGGAAGGGTAGAGGGTAATCTTTTCTTGTCTCTTTCTCTTTCTCTCTCTCTCCTTTTTCCCTGGCTGCTTTTTATAATTTTTCTCTTTTGTTTTATGCAATTTCACTATGAAGTATCTAAGAACATTTTACTCACTCTGCTTGGGATTCAATGGACTTCCTGGGTGTCTAGATCAGTATCTGATCAGTTCCGAAAATGTCTAGTTACTATGTCTTCAAATATTGCTTCTGCCCAATGGAATGGAATGAGGAAAATCTTTCAGTTAATCAAAACGAAAGATACAACAGTGCCGTAGTTTTTTGACCCCTCCAAATCTCATGTTGAAATCTGACCCCCAATGTTAGAAGCGGGGCCTAATGGAAGGCGTTTGGGTCATGGGGGGTTGATCCCTCATATGAATAGATTAATGCCTTCCCTGGATGTGTGTGGAGGGGTGAGTGAATTCTATTAGTTCCTACAAGAGCTGCTGGTTAAAAAGAGCCTGACCCCACTCCTGATCCTTCTTTCTTCCTTTCTTGCTGTGTGATCTCTGCACACGCCAACTCCCCTTCCCCTTCTACCATGAGTGGAAGCAGCCTGAGGCCCTCACCAGATGCCAGTCTTGAACCTGCTGAACAACAGAACTGTGAGCTAAATAAACTTCTTTTCTTTAGAAATTACTCAGCCTCACGTATTCCTTTATACCAACACTTAACAGACAAAGAGAAGCAGAATAAGCATCCAAGATTACACTATTTCCCTTTAGCCATGAGATAGGTGGGAGACATGAAAGCAAGAGACTACCTAATCAATCAATCCCTCCATAGGCACTTCTGCATTAACTGTTCTCAAGGCATAGAAACCTCTGACTCAAGCTGTACTCTCACAGAAACTTGAAAACATGAACAGAGATGTTAACTAAGTAGGGCTGAAACACATGATGGCAGCAGCCCAGAAAAATGTCTACAAGCCCCCGAGGCCCCTAGAGGAGCCGTGTTTCCTGTCACCCTTTCCTTCCCAAGGCCTTGCTGTCCAGCATTTCCTTTGAGTCTGTGAATTACTCTATGTAATTTCAAGATGTTCTACCAGCAATCTGTTCTCCCTACATGCTCTCTTTTTTTCTTGCCTAACCAGCCTTGGTTTGCTTGAAACAAAAGAAACTTAGCGATGCCAAGGACCACTGTGGCTCATGCCAGGCTATTTTCCTCCTTACACAAAATTCCAGATATTTGGCACAGATGATGAGATTGTCTTCTTAGCAACTTAATCTGAAATGCAGCTAGATTTCTTGTCTCTCTTCGGGGAGATGAGGCTCCCCATGATGTAACCCAGGTAGGGTGGGCCTCCCACTGAAAGCCTTGGCTTTTACTTTGCACCCACTTTGAGGCCATAATCATCACTTTGTCATATCATCCAAAACACGTTCAATCTCATAACACATTCAAGAGAAAATTGATGTTTTATTGAAGAGTCTATGGAATCTGCGAAAAAGATGTTATATCCCATGCTTACCACCAAGCAGAAACTTAATCTATTACCTTGTCAGTCATCTTTTCTCTGCCCACCAAAAAGCTCACTTCTGCTAGTTGCCTCTTCTTTCCTCTTTTATCCAACTTAACATTTTCTCATTGTCATCTTAAGAAATTAACTTGATCAATAAATGTGATTCATCACATAAATAGAACTAAAACAAAAACCATGTGATCATCTCAATAGATACAGAAAAGACGTTTGATAAAATTCAACCTCCCTTCACGTTGAAAACTTTCAACAAATTAGGCATTACAACAACATACCTAAAAAGAATAAGAGGTATGACAAACCCACAGCCAACATCATACTGAATGGGCAAAAACTGGAAGCATTCCCGTGAGAACCAGAACACAACAAGAATATTCACTGTCACCACTCCTGTTCAACATAGTACTGGAAGTACTAGCCAGAGCAATCGGGCAAGAGAAAGAAGTAAAAGGCATTCAAATAGGAAGAGTGATAATTAAACTATCCCTGTTTGCAGGCAATATGACTCTATACCTAGAAAACCCCACAGACTCTGCCCAAAACCTCCTAGATCTGATAAACAACTTCGGCAAAGTTTCAGGATACAAAATCAATGTACAAAACTCAGTAGCATTTCTATACACAAACAGTGTCCAAGCTGAGAACCAAATCAAGAACTCAATCCCATTTACAATAGCCACAAAAAGAATAAAATGCCTAGGAATACAGCTAACCAGGGAAGTGAAAGATCTCAACAGTAAGAATTACAAAACTGCTGAATGAGATCAGAGATGACAGAAAATGAAAAACCATCCCATGCTCATAGATAGGAAGAATCACTTAAACGGCCATAATACCCAAAGCAATTTATAGATTCAATGCCATTCTTATCAAGCTACCAATGGCATTCTTCAGAGCATTAGAAAAAACTATTTTAAAATCCATATGGAGGCTGGGTGCAGTGGCTCACATCTATAATCCCAGCACTTTGGGAGGCCGAGGCTGGTGGATTGCCTGAGCTCAGGAGTTCGAGACCAGCCTGGCCAACATGGTGAAACTCCATCTTTACTAAAATACAAAAAATTAGCCAGGCATGATGGCGCACACCTGCAATTTCAGCTACTTGGGTGGCTGAGGCACAAGAATTACTTGAACCCAGGAAGCAGAGGTTGTAGTGAGTTAAGATTGCGCCACTGCACTCCAACCTGGACAACAGAGTGAGACTCTGTCTTAAAAAAAAAAAAATCCATATGAAACCAAAAAGGGGCCCAAATAGCTAAAGCAATCCTATACAAAAAGAACAAAGCTGGAGGCATCACATTACCTGACTTTGAACTGTATTACAAGTTTACAGTAACCAAAACAGCATGGTACTGCTATAAAAACAGACATACAGACCAATGGAACAGAAATAGAGCCCAGGAACAAAGCCATACACCTACAGCCATCTGATCTTTGACAAGGTTGACAAAAACAAGCAATAAAGGATGGGACTGGAGGTTATTATTCTAAGTGAAGTAACTCAGGAATGGAAAACCAAATGTTGCATGTTCTCACTCATAAGTGGGAGCTAAGCTATGAGGATGCAAAGGCATAAGAATGATACAATGGACTTTAGGGACTTTGGGAAAAAGTGGGAAGTGGGTGAGGGATAAAAGGCTACAAATTGGGTTCAATGTGTACTGCTTGGGTAATGGATGCACCAAAATTTCACATATCACCACTGAAGAACTTACTCATGTAACCAAATACCACCAATTCCCCAAAAACTATGAAAAAAAAAAGAACGAGCAATAGAAAAAGGACTCCCTATTCAATAAATGGTGCTGGGAAAACTGACTAGCCATATGAAGAAGATTGAAACCGGACCCTTTCCTTACACTATACACAAAAATCAATTCAAGATGGATTAAAGACTTAAATGTAAAACCTAAAACTATAAAAACCCTAGAAGAAAACATAGAAAATATCATTCTAGACATAGGAACTGGCAAAGATTTCATGAGGAAGATGCCAAAAGCAATTGCAACAAAAACAGAAATTGACAAATAGGACCTAATCAAACTAAAGGACTTCTACACAGCAAAAGAAACTATCAACAGAATAAACAGACAACCTACAGCATGGGAGAAAGTATTTGCAAACTACACCTCCAACAAAGATCTAATATCCAGAATCTATAAGGAACTTAAACAAATTAGCAAGCAAAAATCAAACAACCCCCATTAAAAAGTGTGCAAAGGACATGGAAAGATAGACACTTTTTTAATTTTTTTTTTTTTTGAGACGGAGTATCGCTCAGTCGCCCAGGCTGGAGTGCGGTGGTGCAATCTCAGCTCACTGCAAGTTCTGCCTCCCGAGTTCACACCATTCTCCTGCCTCAGCCTCCCAAGTAGCTGGGACTATAGGCACCTGCCACCATGCCCAGCTAATTTTTTGTATTTTTGGTAGACACAAGGTTTCACCGTGTTAGCCAGGATGGTCTCGATTTCCTGACCTCATGATCCGCCCACCTCGGCCTCCCAGAGTGCTGGGATTACAGGTGTGAGCCACCGTGCCCGGCCCAGATAGACACTTTTAAAAACAAGACATATATGTGGCCAGCATACATATGAAAAAACAGTTGAACATCACTGATCATTAGAGAAACGCAAATCAAAACCACGATATACCGTCTTACATCAGTCAGAGTGGCTATTAATTAAAAGTCAAAAAATAACAGATGCTAGTGAGATTGCGAAGAAAAGGGAATGCTTACACACTGCTGATGGGAAGGTAAATTAGTTCAGCCACTGTGGAAAGCAGTTTGGTAATTTCTCAAATAACTTAGAATTATCATTCAACCCAGCAATTCCATCAATGGGCATATGCCCAAAGGAATATACATCACTCTGCCATAAAGACACATGCACATGCATGTTCACTGTAGCACAATTCACAATAACAAAGACATAGAATCAACCTTAATGCCCATTAACAGTAGACTGAGTAAAGAAAATGTGGCACACATACACCATGGAATACTATGCCACCATCAAAAAGATGAGATAATGTCCTTTGTAGGGACACAGATGGAGCTGGAGGCCATTATCCTTAGTAAACTAAATCAGGAACAGAAAGCCAAATACCACATGTTCTCACTTATAAGTGGGAGCTAAATATTGAGTATACACGGACACAAAGAAGGGAACAACAGACACCAGGGCCTAGTTGAGGGTGGAGGGTGGGAAGAGGGTGAGGATCAAAAAACTACTTTTCAGGTACTATGTTTATCACCTGGGTGATGAAATAATCTGTACACCAAACCTCTGTGATATGCAATTAACCTATATAACAAACCTGTACATGTACCCCTGAACCTAAAATAAAAGTGAAAAAAAAATGTAGCTTGTATATTCCATTCTGGAAAATTAAACCCAGGCAGTTAGCAGAACAGCATGTCCTTTGGGGTCAAGGATCTTGGTTTCTTCCACCATCCTCTCTGACGTGTCCTCCTCAACTCCCTTGTTCCTCGAGGGTGGAAACTCTTTCACACTCCTAACACCTTGAATAATGCCTGGCACCACAGGCTCAAATACAGAGTCATTGAATGAAGTTTATAAACCTTTGTATGCCCCATACAGTCTAGAAATGTGCTTTACATGAAATATATGCTTGACAAATGGTCCTTGAACAGAAGCCTTCATCACCATTATTTAGGAGCATAAAAGAAGGTGAAAGGTTGTGACCCTGGACTAAACACTATGATGCACTCAAAGTTAGAGGCAAATTAATAAAGGGCACACTAACAGAATAGAGCATTAACTCAACTTATCCATTATTAAACCACGCTTTAGCGCCCCATGCTGAGGCTGTGAGCTGTATCAAAGAAAAGGTTGGAATGAAGAAGAGCAGTCTAAATTTCAATTTCAAAGACAGTGGATAAACCATGGGAAGAACTTAGTTTCTATGGATATATATCTTTAACAAAGTCATTATTAGCTTAAAAGTAAAATTCAGACTATGTCTATACAAGGCCAAAATATCTGATCTTTGCAGAGTTGCCAGATAAAAGACAGGATACTAGATTACATTTGAATTTCATATAAACTACAATTTTCAATTACAAATTTATTTTTTTAGTATAAATATTGTATTCATCAAGGTTATGCAGAGAAACAGAACCAATAGATCTACTATATATCTATCTGTCTACCTACCTACCTACCTATTTTAATGAACTGGCTCACATGATATGGAGGCTGAGAAGTCCCAAGACCCACAGCTCAAAGGCTTGAGAATCAGGAGAGCTAATGGTGTAAGTTCCAGTTCAAGTTTCCAGGCAGAAGATCAATGTCCCAGCTCAAAGACTGCCAGGCAGAGAGAAGGAGTGAATTGTCTCTTGCTCAAGACTTTTATTCTATTCAGGCCTTCAATGGATTGGATGTGGCCCACCTACACTGAGGAGGGCGATCTGCTTTGCTCAGTCTACTGACTCCAATGTTAATCTCATGCAGAAACACCCTCACGGGAACACCAAGAATAATGTTTAACCAATTATCTGGTACCCTTTGGACAGTTAAACTGACATATAAAATTAACCATCACAGTATGTTCCAAGTATTGCTAAACTATGGGACATAGTTATACAAATGTCTGTCTGTCTATCTATCTATCTACCTATCTGCTATACATTTTTATTTATTTCCGATTCAAATTTAACTGGACATTATTATTTTTATCTACTAAATCTGGCAACCCCAAATCTATGGGGAAACAAATTTAATTCATTGTCTAGATATTTGGACTATGTGTCATCTGGCTAAATTAATTTCATTTTCATTTATTAATAGATGCTTGGCTTTTGCGTAAAGTGCTTTCTTCCTTTCTTCCCTTGCTTGTAAGTGTTTGGCTGATACAAAGATTTTTCTTGCCATCCCTCCAACCCTCACAGACCCAACGGCCAGAAGTTCTGGGTAATTTATTTATTTACTTTCCATGGAGAGGGCATTGATAAAAGGGGTCAAAATGTGTGCCTTGGTTTTCAAAAAGCTCAAAGTGTAAAAAAGCTAAAAATGACAAAACCAACTCATTCCTCGACACACTTTCCAATCTGAGAGTCACACAGCCCTGGCCGTAAGGAACTATGCTAGAAAACCTAGTCTTAGGGAACATGCTCATAATTTTTCACAACAAATAATAATGTGGACAAAAGAAACAGAGATATCCTCCCATACAGCAAATCAAACCCACAGATGCTGGCGTTTGAGCTATAAGATGCCCGTAGACTTGGATAAGAAGAAATCAGTAAAAATAGAAGGAATTTGTGCAACAATAAAAAGTTGCAATTTAGAAAGGCAACAGGGGGCTTGATGTCATTTTTAGTCTGATATACCTACATGGAAACTTTACCAACCCATTTTAGCTGGAGATTAGATCTCCAGCTAAAGTTTCATGTTAAGAGTTCTTTAAGAAAGAAGCAAGTTTATTCCTTTCAAGCATATATACCAACTGGAATTAAGTTGATCAACTAGAACTATCAGAAGTCCTGTGTTAATGAATGGGCAAGAATAAGGGATATGGTTAAAATGACGGAGGCACCCCAAGCAGTAACTGTCTTTTTTTTTTTTTTTTTTTGAGACAAAGTCTCACTCTGTTGCCCAGGCTGGAGTGCAGCGGTGCGATCTCAGCTCACTGCAAGCTCCGCCTCCCGGGTTCACACCATTCTCCTGCCTCAGCCTCCCGAGTAGCTGGGACTACAGGCGCCCGCTAGTAACTGACTTCTTATAGCACAACTACATAATTAATAATAATACAAATATTAATGACACATATTTTACATTTATTCGGTACAAATGTGTTAGAATTCTTGGGGTGCTCATGAAGAGTCCTCTTTTGCTTTTTTTTTTTTTTGATACAGAGTCTTGCTCTGTAGCCCAGGCTGGAGTGTAACGGCACGATCTCAGCTCAGTGCAACCTCTGCCTCCCAGGTTCAAGTGATTCTTCTGCCCCAACCTTCTGAGTAGCTGATGTTATGGGTTACCACCACCATGCCCAGCTAATTTGTTTTGTATGTTTAGTAGAGACGGGGTTTCACGATGTCAGCCAGGCTGGTCTTGAAATCCTGACCTCAAGTGATCCACCTGTCTTGGCTTCCCAATGTGCTGGGATTACAGGTGTGAGTCACCGCGCCCAGCAGAATATTCCCCCTTTCTAAAAGTGACCCCAGAACTCAGGAGTGGGCTGTGCATAGACTGAGTCACCCAATCCCCTGGCTATAGCTATGGGTCTAGAGGCAGATACCTGACCCACACCGGACCCATTAGAGCACTTCTCTAAGATTTTTATTGTATTTTTTTTTTTTCTCTAAGATTTTAAAAGAGGAACTAAGGGAACAGAGTCCATATTCTTTGGGGCAGGAAGCCTGGTATGTGTGACCTGAGGGTCCTCAAGCTACATGGGGGGATCCTGGCTGCAGCAGAATGACTCCACACGCAGAAAGAAATAGTGATAGAGCAGGAACATGTGTCCTGTTGAATTTCAGCCTCTGGCTCCAGGTTTACTCTGAGGCCCAGCAGTCCCTGTACTTCCTACCGCTGTGTGTGAGCAACTATGTGTGTTTATCTAATGTACTCTTTTTTATTTTTTGCCTTTGTTAGAAAAGCACCCTGGGCTGGGCATGGTAGCTGACGCCTAAAATCCCAGCTCTTTGGGAAGCCAAGGTGAAAGGATCATTTGAGGCCAGGAGTTCAAAACCAGCCTGGACAACATAGGGAGCCCTCAACTCTACGGAAAAAAAAAAAAAAAATGGCCAGGTGTGGTGGCATGTGCCTGTAGTCCCTAATACTTGGGAGGCTGAGGTGGGAGGATCTCTGGGCCCAGGAGGTCAAGGTGGCAGTGAGCTATGATTGTGCCATTGCATTCCAGCCTGTGTAACAGAGTAAGACCCTGTTTCAGAAAAAAGAACAAAAAACTTAATGAATTAATTAAAAATAAAAATAGAAACATCCTGAATAGACTAGCATTGTGGCTCATACACTATGCTGCTGCTATGGGGTCTGTACAGATGTGTAGAATGGGCCCTGCTCTTAAGGAACTTACCGTCCTGTGCGTTAACTGGAGGATAAGATGCAAAGTTATAAATGCTGCAAGAGCATTCAAGAGCTGTAAGAAAGCGAAAGTGGGAGCAGTCCCTTCTAGCAAGAGGGTTTAGGGACAACTTCTTGTCCAACATGGGTTTTGCGCTTGGCCTCTGAGGTAAAATAAGATTTGATCATGTGGCAATTGGGAGAGAAGGCTCTGGAGCTAGAGAAAATAACACAAGCAAAGATTTAGTGGCAGACAAAATGGGGTATATGGGGAAAACAGACACGCTGGCAGGTCAAGGCATTTAGATTTTGTTTGGTGGCCAGGAGACATCTGAAGATTTCCTTCCTTCCTTTCCTTCCTTCCCTGATAGAATCTCGCTCTGCTGCCCAGGCTGGAGTGCAGTGGTGCAGTCATAGCTCACTGCAGCCTTAAACCCCTGGGCACAAGTGATCCTCTTGCCTCAGCCTCCCAAGTAGCTGGGACTACAGGCATGCACCACCATGCCCAGCTAATTTAAAAAAAAAAAAATTATTTTGGGGAGGGGCAGAGATGGGGTCTCACTATGTTGTCCATCTGGTCTTGAACTCCTGGCCTCGAGTGATCTTCCCCTTGGCCTCCCAGAGCACTGGGACTATAGGTGTGAGCCATCATGCCTGGCCTACCTGAAGATTTTTAAGCAAGAGAGGAATGTGGTCTTTGAGATAATAAATCTAACAGTGCACTGGAGCGAGGAGAGAATGGGGTCATGCGGTCAGGAGGTTATAACGGTGTTCCAGGCTGAAAATAAATATTCTAACCAAGAGAAGGCTGGCAGGGAGATAGAAAATGAGGCAAACCCTTACTTCAGATAATCACAATATTTTCAGTAAAGACGGATATCTGAGGAGAAGAGGGCAGAAATGGGCTGGGAACTCAGAGCAATGTGAAGGAGCCAGAGATGCCTAAGGACTGCCATGAGTTATTGAAACCTTCATGAAAGTTAAAATAGGCCAGGCCCAGTGGCTCATGCCTGTAATCTCAGCACTTTGGGAGGCCAAGGCGGGCAGATCACTTGAGGTCAGTAGTTCGAGACCAGCCTGGCCAACATGGTGAAACCCTGTCTCTACTAAAAACACAAAATTAGCTGGGTGCGGGGGCGGTCACCTGTTGTCCCAGTTACTCAAGTTGAGGCAGGAGAATCGCTTGAACCCCAGAGGCAGAGTTTGCAGTGAGCCGAGATCGCACCACTGCACTCCAGCCTGGGTGACGGAGCAAGATTCTGTCTCAAAAATAAAATGAAATAATTAAATAAGAACTGGAAGTAAACCCAGCCACCAGGAAGGACCCTCCGTCAGTGACCTCCCAGCAGAGGAGACAAAGTGGAAGGGGCAGGTTACCCAGAGTGGGGTCCACATAAGGTTTGGGAAGGAGAAAGTGGGAAAGATGAAGCAGGGACACAGGAGGCAGAGCCTTACAGAAACGAGGGAGGCGGGGGTGGAGGTTGGGACTCACCAGGGAAGGGCCGGATGGCTCAGAGGCGGAAGTCTCTAGGCTGGGTGAGCACGCAAATAAAGACTGGAGACATGGAGGAAATAGTGAGAGGGGAGTGATGAGATCTCTGGTTGAGCAAGAGGAAGACAGCGTGAGACGGTGCAGGGCAGAGAAGAATTTCAGGAATTTAGAGTGTGAGGCTGGAGCAGCTCTGCCTGGTCATCTGTTTGTGTCTTGATGATGTGGAATGAGTGGAGATAAAGGTCTCTGGACCTGCGGAGGTTGAAGAACTGCAAGGAAAGGAAATTTATGGATGTTTCTAGAATGGAGATGGGAAAGACCAAGACCTCTGAAGATCCTAGAGCATGTTGAGCAGGAAGGATTGGGAAAGGAGAGTGAACAGAATGGTGTGGATATCCATGGAGGCTGCTGAGAGTTGATGAAAGAAATAGTTGGGAAAAGGGATGGGGACTCGGAACAAGGAGAGGCCCCTAGGAAAGTGGAGAGCAAGAGGAATGTCATGCCAGGGGAGGAGGGAGCTATTGTCCAGCAGATAAAGTAGATTTTGATTAAAGTGAAGTGTTACAGAAAGGAACAGGGATGGTTTACTTCCCAGGATACCCCGAGGAGAGCTCAGACTGAGCTGAGAGAAGCAAGAATACAGACAAAAATGAGTACAATTGATCATTTTCCACGGTAAGTTTAATGAAATGAGGGGTGGGTCAGGACTCACACAAGTGATGAGGACACAGATATATGACGATGGCTTCTCCCCAGATTCTCTTTAAAAGATTGTTTCTGGGCAGCTGAGTTGACTCATGCCTGTAATCCTAATACTTTGGGAGGATTGCTTAGGAGTTTGAGACCAGCCTGGGCAACACGGCAAAACCCTGTCTCTACAAAAAAAATACCAAATTAGCCAGGTGTGGTGGTGCTTGCCTGTAGTCTCTGTTATTTGGGAAGCTGAGGCAAGAGGATCACTTGAGCCCAGGAGTTCAAGACTGCAGTGAGCTGATAGTGTCACTGCACTGCAGTCTGGGTGACAGAGCAGGACCCTGTCTCAAAAATTGTTTTTTAATTAAAAAAAAAATAATAAAACAGGCCAGGCACGATGGTTCATGCCTGTAATCCTAACACTTTAGGAGGCCAGCACAGGCAGATTGCCTGAGCTCAGGAGTTCGAGACCAGCCTGGGCAACATGGTGAAACCCCATCTCTACTAAAATACAAAAAATGAGCTGGGCATGGTGGCGCACACCTGTAGTCCCAGCTGCTCGGGAGGCTGAAGCAGGAGAATTGCTTGAACCCAGGAGACAGAGATTGCACTGAGCCAAGTTGGTGCCACTGCACTCCAGCCTGGGTGACAGAGCGAGACTCTGTCTCCAAAATAATAATAATAATAATAATAACTCCCCTCCCATCTTGCATCCTTTGTTTGGCAAATCGTGTGTGTGTGTGTGCATGTGTGTGTGTGCTTATGCGTATGTGTGCACATACCTGTGTGTGTTCATGTGAGGTCACAAAGGCTCACCTGACTTTTTGACCTTTGGTGTTTGGGTATAGAGGGCCTGTGTCCCCTTTTTCCATCACTGCAGTGGATAGTTGAGTATTTAAGACTCCAGAGTAAATAAATCCCTTCCCTAACTCTCTTACTCCATCTTCTGGAACGGGGAAAAAGACAAAGGAATGCCAGGACCTGCTGTGAGTTGAAAGTGGAAGCAAAGGTTATCTGAGGGTGGCTTTCCGAGATAAGCCCGTTTTCCACTGGGGGCATGTCTTTCCCAAAGCCTCAACATCTGAAGATTGTCACCTCTTTTGTGTTTTCCTTGCCTTGAGGGTGTATGGTAACCCTGCTAAGCTCATTCGCAACCTCACGTGGCAGCACTATGGGGGCTCTGGCACCCCAGCTCCAGTGCCCGGATGCAAGGAGTCCTGTTTGGTGAGGCTGGAGTCTTACATAGAACAGAATTAGGTACAGGTTCCAGAACTGCACCCAGAGTCCACGAAGGTGCCCACTCTTCAGACCTCCGGGCATTTGCCACCCGTGCTCCTAACGGGGCACAAGCAGGGTGCCATAATTAGAGTCATCAGCTCACTTCCTGGAAACTCAGTGTCCTTCCTTGGATTGCATTATGGCGGCCACACACCCCATCTGTGATGATTCACGTCAGCACAGTGCCTGGCGCAGAATTTAGCAGGTGGGCAATATTACTATTACAGATTCAATAAGTTTCCATGGGAAGCAGGAGGAAGGCAGTATGTGTGGGGTCACTCAGTCCTTGGGCAGAACAAGAACAGAACAGAGACCAGGAAGGCCAGGCGTAGGGGCTCATGCCTGTAATCCCAGCACTTTGGGAGACCAAGGTGGGTGGATTGCCTGAGCTCAGGAGTTCTAGACCAGCCTGGGCAACATGATGAAATCCCACCTTTACTAAAAATACAAAAAATTTGCCAGGCATGGTGGCGCACACATGTAGTCCCAGCTACTTGGCAGGCTGAGACGTGAGAATTGCTTGAACCAAGCAGGAGGAGGTTGCAGTGAGCCGAGATCATGCCACTGCACTCCAGCCTGGGGGAATAGCAAGACTCCATCTCACCAAAAAAAGAAAAAAAAAACGTAGACCAGGAGTACCAGAGCAACCAGGAGAGCTTGAGTCCATGGGGAGGAAGGGGAGCTTCACAAAGCTGGACAAAGTCCACAGGTGTGCTCTGGACACACAGCACTTCTATAACAAGTTCCTCTGGGACTTGCTTTTCTTCCGTTTTTTTTTTCTTTTTTTTTTTGAGACAAGGTCTCGCTTTGTAATCCAGGCTGGAGTGCAGTTGCACAATCGCGGCTCACTGCTACCTCCATCTCCCAGGTTCAAGTGATTCTCCTGCCTCAGCCTCCCAAGTAGCTGGGATTACAGGCATGCCACAATGCCCATCTAACTTTTTTTTTTTTTTTTTTTTGTATTTTTAGTAGAGACAGGGTTTCACCATGTTGGCCAGGCTGGTCTGGAACTCCTGACCTCAGGTGATCCACCCACCTCGGCCTCCCAAAGTGCTGGGATTACAGGCATGAGCCACCACGCCCGGCCTGCTTTTCAAAGTATTGTTTGCACCAAGCCCTGGCATCCTCTGGGAGCTGATTAGAAATGCTGACTCCCAGACCCGGAGCTGGTCCCGGCTACTCAGGAGGCTGAGGCAGGAGAATGGTTTGAACCCAGGAGGCAGAGGTTGCAGTGAGCCGAGATTGTGCCATTGCACTCCAGCCTGGGCGACAGAGTGAGACACCGACTCAAAAACAAAACAAAACAAAACAAAACAACAAAACAAACACAAAAAGCTGACTCCCAGGCACCAGCCAGCCCTCCTCAATCAGAATCTGCGTTTTAAACAAGGTGTACATTGGAGTTTGAGAAGCCTTGCTGTTGGGAGCTATGGAAGCCTACAGCAGACTTCCAACAAAGGTAAGAAGAAATGTGCAATCCTCCTGCTGCTTCCGGGGAGTTACTGAGAGGAGGTGATAGTCAAAAAGAAACCTCTGGGCTGGCTGCCGCTACTTGGAGACATTTCATAGACCCCTGTCCGGTAAGGCCACTAATATGGCAAAAGAGTGGGATCGACCCTTTAGAACACCTTTAATAGTGACCAGTGATTGGAGGCCTCAGACAAAACAGGGAAACACTTTAGGGAAGCAAATTAATATCCTAGCCCAGGCCTGCCCTGAATAGGCACATGTTTGCAAAATGCCTAGTGCTGTACTCATGAGTGTGTGTGCGTGTGTGTGCGTGAACAGTCCCCCCCTCTAACATGCACGGCCAGAGACAATGTCTGCTTTCTTTTATAAACAGAACCCATGTGTCTGCATAAAAGAGGAATACTATTTTATTAAGATCTCGTTTGAGAATACAAAAACTTCTATCTTAAAGAAAAAGCCATTTCCAAAAATCAAGAACTTCTTTTTTTTTTTTTTTTTTGAGACAGTCTCGCTCTGTTGCCCAGGCTGGAGTGCAGTGGCGCAATCGCAGCTCACTGCAACCTCCACCTCCCGGGTTCAAGTGATTCTCCTGCCTCAGCCTCCCAAGTAGCTGGGATTACACGCCTGGCTAATTTTGCATATTTTTAGTAGAGATGGGGTTTTACCATGTTGACCAGGCTGGTCTTGAACTCCTGACTTCAGGTGATCTGCCCGCCTCGGCCTCCCAAAGTGCTAGGATCACAGGCATGAACCACCGCACCCTGCCAAGAATTTCTTCTTACTGTGAAATATGACTGGTTCCTCTGAATCCATCTCTCTCTTTCTCTTTGCCCTTTCCCCAATAGACTTCCTTTCTTTCTCTCTCTCTTTTTTTTTTCTAACAGAGAACATGAGTTTCTAGTTGACAAAATCTGTGCTCAGCTCCTTCACTGAACATTGCTCTGAGCCAACACATGTCAGTGAGAGGACATGGTGACACAGACCTGTGGTTGCACCCAGAAACAAACAAGGTGGGGACAGCAGCCCCAGTTCTCCAGAATGACCTTTTCCCTCGGAATCCCACTCCAGAAAGAGTCCAGCAGGCTCCCCTGAGCTTGGGGCTGGTCCCGTGCACTGTCAGCAGAGACCCCTGTCCATCAGCACTCTGCATGGGTCTGTCCTGCTTCAGTGGCGAATGTTCCTCAGATAGAGAACTGAGTGCAATGCAGGGACACCATCGGAGTTGGCCAGGGACAGCCTGGCTTTGTCATATGAGGGGGCATGGATGAGCATGCGGTGCTCAGGGTGGACACCACACACAAAGGTTAACACTGAGCTCAGAGGAACAAATCGCGGGGAGAGAATGTGCCAGTGGCGCTTTCTCCAAGACACCTCTGACCTGGAACTGCAAACCACCACTGATTCCCCTGCCCAGCTCCTCTGTTAGAATGACCCCGTGGGGTTGCAGATGACTTAACAGTTATATTTAGCAAGTCATGGGAGGGATGGGCCATGCCAGCTAGCCTGCCTTCAGAGGCCCTGGATTCCTTTGTGCTTCCCCTCTGCCTCCCCTCCTAGTTCTTCCCACTGGCTGGCTGTTAACCCCTTCATGGCTTGAGGACTCCCCTCAAATACGGGCAAAGCAGATAGAATGTAAGAGAGGCCACCCGAGTATCCCAGCCCCCAAACTTCTCACTCAGCTGCCTGGAATTCTGCTTTACAAACTCCCTTTCTTCAGTCCTGAACTTTTTTTTTTTTTTCATCATTAAGTATTTCCTAATAAAATTATGCAAGTACCCTTGGGAAGGGGATGACTCAAGCTTCTCTTTGATCAGCTCACAGACTCCGCAGACTGGGCACAGTCGGGGCTTTGGAGGGGACCGGATTGACTTACAGAGAAAATGGAAGATGGTGACGCCCCCAAAATCAGTAAAACAAAGCAAAGTGATGCAAAAGGGCAAAAGGCACGGAACAAGACACAGAGGAGTTCTCCCTGGCTGGTTCTGCCAGCCCTGAATGAAACTGACGGTTAGAATAATGGAAACCCTACATAATGATTTAATCAAAATCTGTGAGAGGAGGAGTGTAGGTGGGAGATGGTACAGGTGAAACACTCTAGATCTTCATCTTCCATACGAGAAAGATACTGAAAACTGAAATACTGAGAGAGCTTGAAATATTCAGAGAACTGGATATGCTTGTATTTTAAAAATAAGGAGTAAGGCCGGGCATGGTGACTCATGCTTGTAATCCCAGCACTTTGGGAGGCCACGGCAGGTAGATCACTTGAGGTCAGGAATTTGAGACCAGCCTGGCCAATATGGAGAAACTCTGTCTCTACTAAAAATACAAAAATTAGCTGGGTGTAGTGAAGGGCGCCTGTAATCCCAGCTACTCAGGAAGCTGAGGCACGAGAATCACTTGAGCCAAGGAGGCGGAAGGCAGAGGTTGCAGTGAGCTGAGATCGCACCACTGCACTCCAGCCTGGGCCACCGAGTGAGATTCTGACTCAAAAGAGAAAAAAAAAGACACTGAGTTTGGGGGTGGCTTTTTATGCAGCATTATTGTGGCAACAGCTAACTGACATACTGCCTGACCGCAGAGCTATGTTCTTGAATGCTGCCATATTGTCAATATGAAATTGAAAGGGGAATAAAAGAAAAAGAAAAAGAAACATAAAAATAGAAAAGATTTTTTTTTTAAAGGAGCAAATAGCAGAACAAAACAAAAAGGAGGAGAATTAGAAGTGAAGAGGAATGCACTAGGAACCCTTTTTCTTTACAATTCTAGGAGTATTTAGCTTCTAAACTATTTTAAAAAGAATTAAAACAAGGTCAATGCCTCTTATTTCAGATTTCTACATAGAGTTCTCAGCTGGGTTTTCCTTTTTTTTTTTTTTTGAGACAGAGTCTCACTCTGTCGCCCAGGCTGGAGTACAGTGGAGCGATCTCGGCTCACTGCAACCTCCATCTACCAGGTTCCAGCGATTCTCCTGCCTCAGCCTCCCTCAGCTGGGTTTTTCTAAAGCCTGTGCCATTCAGAGGCCCAGCACTTTGCTGAGTAAGTTGAACGAGATCCACCACACCCTTAAGAGGACGGCAGAAAGCACTGCCAGGGTCTTTCCCAAGAAGTAGGACTCATAAAGCTGGTCTTTTTTGTGATGAACCCAGTAGCTTTAAGCAGAGAACCAGCTTTGTGAAATGTATTAAAAAAAAAAAAAAAAAAGAAGTAGGACCAAGAAGACAGAATTCTTTGTCCTGGTTTGGTTTGAAAGGGGGCAAACCTGGGTGAATCCACAGGTCTTGAAGCTGCAGGTTTGTCTGTGTAGGGGGTTGTGGGGAAGAACTAGTAAAGGGCAATTCCAATGGAAGAATTTGCACACCCTTTACCTCCCAGGGCTTTATAGTTTCCACGCTCGCTGATCTGTTGTGCAGAGAAACCACACAAACAGATAGACCTGGCCTTCCTGTAATTCCTGTCCTTGTGACTGTACTCTTAGGGGGCTCAGCCTGCCATATGCAGCGGGCACTGCTTAGCTGATGTTCAGATGGCAGGGTCCACGCCAGATAGGAGCCCCAGTGCAGCATGGCCCCTTTCCACAGGTATCTGGGAATCTGGGCTCCTATAGCGCCTGTCCCATGGGTAAGCCAGGCTGGACGGTGGAAACCCACTTCCCTGGTTTCTGTGCGCAGTTTTCTTCTCTTTATTGCATCAAAACCTGGAACTTGGCTGCTAGCATCCCGAAACTATAACTCAGACATCACCATTTCACAGTGGCATTGTACCCAACTTACAGGTGTAATGCCTGGGAGAAAAATGGACTGAAATGCAGTGTATGGGTGGGCTTTGCAAAATGAGATCATGCAAAGCACTTAAAGCCTTTCCCCTGTAGTCAGCACTCAGCATTAAAATAAAGCAACACAATAGCATGCAGCTGTAATCCCAGCTACTCGGGAGGCTGAGTCCAGGAGTTCAAGACCAGCCTGGGCAACATATCGAGACCACGTCTCCAAATAAATAGCCAGGTGTGATGGCTTGTGCCTGAATAAAATAAAGAATATTAGTCATAACTATAATAATTATTATCACCTACTTTGATCAGGAAATATGCTAGGAACTGAGATAAATTTACATGTATTCTCCTACCAAAGTACAAACTTTTCATTTTTAAATTAAAAAATAGTTTAATAAACCCATTGTTGGATGATAAATCTCTGAATTCCAGCTTTGTAATAGTATGTGTAAAACAAAACAGTCAATCCTACTCAGCAGGTTTGTAGGGAGACTTGCATTCTTTTTTTTCTTTTTTTTTTCTTTCTTTCTTTCTTTCTTTCAAGACAAGGTTTTGCTCTGTCATCCAGGCCGGAGTGCTGTGGTATGATCATAGCTCACTGCAGCCTCAAACCCCTGGGCTCAAGCAATCCTCCCATTTTGGCCTCTCAAAGTGTTGGGATTAAAAACATGAGCCATCATGTCCAGCCAACTTGCTAACTTTCTACAACTTTCTCAGTCTTTGCCCTCCAGCTAATTAGATGTGATCATTGCCAGTCCTTTAAGACAATATAATATTGTACTGGTGAACTTACTGCACTTTTTATAATTATTCCCCCAAGCGCTGGATATTTAGGTGGTTTCTTACTTTTCTTACTATTTAGAATATTGGATGAGCATCTTTGTTCAAAAGCTCTTTTCTATCTTTAAAATTATTTCCTTACTTTAGAGTCACAATCAGGGAAATGTTAAAGGGGAATTAAGATTTTTAAAGGCTCTTGAATTTCATTCCTTAAGAATTTGAAAGTTCCCATTTTATTGAACTCTTGCTAGCATCAAATATTTTCATTTAAAAAATAATTTTAGGCCAGGCGTGGTGGCTCACGCCTGAAATACCAGCACTTTGAGAGGCTGAGGCGGGTGGATCACTTGAGGTCAGGAGTTCGAGACCAGCCTGGCCAACATGGAAAAACCCCATCTCTACTAAAAATACGAAAATTAGCCAGGCATGGTGGCACATGCCTGTAATCCCAGCTACTCAGGAGGCTGAGGCAAGAGAATTGCTTGAACCCAGGAGCCGGAGGTTGCAGTGAGCTGAGATCATGCCACTGTACCCCAGCCTGGGTGACAGAATGAAACCCTGTCTCAAACAAACAAACAAAAAATAATTTTAATTACTTAAAATACTTAAATGGCATTTTCTTTCAGCTTGTACTTCCTGGATGACTAGGGAGATTGAACCTTGTCTTACTTGCCTGCTAATTAGTAGGATGTCTGTGTTTGCGATTTTTCTTCTGGTCATATCCTTAAGGCAATTATGCATATTTAGGACCAAATGTGATAAATATAAATACCGAATATCCTGCTTATCAAAAAAATCACACCTTTAATTCCTTGGAGTTTTTGCAATTTTTTAACTCCTGGGAGAAAGTGGTAAACTGTAAACTAAAATCTAACAACATGAATGAAGCTCATGGAAATGATGTGGAGGCAAAGAAGCCAGACACAGAAGTGCACATGCTGTATGATTTCAAGCAGATGAGCTCCAAGGACAGGCCAAACAAATGTCAGTGATAGAGCTCCAGGCAGTAGCTCCTGAATGAGAGCATTGATTGGGGGGTGGGGGTGGGGGTGGGGCAAAAGGAAGCAGTTTGGGAGGCTGGAAATATTCTACGTCTTGATCTACATATATATGTATACACACATGCACACTCACATACATATTTTTAAATCCCCCTAAGATGAGAACATTTTACATTTTACTGGGTCTCTATTCTCTCTGTATATGTATGTATGACATGTACATGAACATATACATAAACTTTTTCTCTCGTAAACTTACTTTAATAGCTTCCATGAGGGTCAAAACTCTGAGGATCCAACGATGGCCCAGGGGTTGTCAGTTCCACTGCATAGTCTGGGGAAGAGGCAGCAGAGTGCCCCCCCCACCCCCAGCTCCATGTGAGAAACCAAGAGAACAAAAGTCCATTGTGAACACAGAGGGGAAAAAATGCTAGATTTCACGAGGCTCTGAACTAGGAAGTATTATAAGGTCTACAAGACTCCAGTACTCGAAGACTACAGACAATATGGCCCAAGATCTGGAGCTATTGTTAAGTCAGAAGAGACCAGAAATGGTAGGGAAGAGAATTAGGAAGCTGTGCTGACATTTTGTCAGAAACCAAGATGTTTATGAAAGATCTCAGGTTGGTCTTCAAGGACACCTCCTGAAAAGAAACAAACGATACCCTGACACTCCTCTGAGATGTGAGAATTAATGTTTAGAAGGCGACCCTGTATCCCTGCAAGAGACTGCACTAGAAGAAAAGATCCATTTGGCTGGATCTAGACAGGGAATGTAATATAAATATGTTAAAGGGTTTTCATTGGTAAGTATTGACTCGGATTAACCTGAGTGTTCTGTTGGCAAGGCAGCCAGAAGGCACCCCTCCATAGGCATTTGGATTACCAAGCTCTGTGTCTATAGTCCCTCATCCATCATTAGTGTCACCTTCAGCAGATGCTTCACACCTGAGCCGCCTTACCTCCATGTAAAATGAGGGGTTTGGACTACATGACCTCTCAGGTTTTCTCAATCCCTTACTGTATTAGTCAGTTCTGACACTGCTCTAAAGATACTACCTGAGGCTGGGCATGCTGGCTCATGCCTGTAATCCCAGCACTTTGGGAGGCCAAGGTGGGCGGATTACTTGAGATCAGAAGTTTGAGACCAGCCTGGCCAACATGGTGAAACTCTGTCTCTACTACAAATACAAAAATTAGCCAGGTGTGGTGGCAGTCGCCTGTTATCCCAGCTACTTGTAAGGCTGAGGTAGGAGAATCGCTTAAACCTGGGAGGCAGAGGTTGCAAAGAGCCAAGATTGTGCCACTGCACTCCAGCCTGGGCAACAGAGTTAGACTCTGTCTCAAAAAAATGAAAAAATAAAATGAAGATACTACCCAAGACTGGGTAATTTATAAAGGAAATAAGTTTAATTGACTCACAGTTCCACATGACTGGGGTGGCCTCAGAAAACTTACAATCATGGCAGAAGGCAAAGGGGAAGCAGACTTTCTTCACAAGGCAGCAGGAGAGAGAAGCGCATGTGTCAGCACAGAAGAAACTACCATTTATAAAACCATCGGATCTCATGAGAATTCACTCACTATCATGAGAACAGCATGGGGGAAACCACCCTCGTAATCCAATCACTTTCCACCTGGTCTCTCCCAAAACACCTGGGGATTACAATTCAAAATGAGATTTGGGTGGGGCCACAAAGCAAAACCATATCACTTACCATTCTATTATTTTATGCAAGACAAAGACCAGGATGTGGTGTGTCAGGGACTGCAGTGTGTTTTACAGCTGTGATCCAGGACCACTTGAGCCCAGGAGGTTAAGGTTGCAGTGAGCCATGAATGCACCACTGCACTCCAGTCTGGGTGACAGAGCCAGACTTTGTCTCAAAAAAGAGGCTGGGGGGAGCAAAAGACTCCTCTACTTTCAGATTCTCCTGAATACACATGAGATTCTATTGTTCTCACTTCCCAGGTTTTGAGCATGAAAGTATAGCAGGGTGCAAGGACCCCATTAAGAGGTAAGCAGCATCTTACTCCTTTGTTGCCTAGTTCTCTTCCCCTAGCCTAGAAAACCATTATCTGGCCTCCCTGGGTATAGGGTATCTATTCTCTCTTCAGCCTATTGTTTATGACCTTAATTTTATGATTCCTTAATGATTTCCTTTTGACACTTAAAACCAAGCTCTTGGAACTAAAAACTACTTTTACCATAAAAAATCTTTCAATTAAGAATGGGGATTTCTATTCATTATCCATGGAATTCATGCACCCCAGGAATGGGTCACTGATTTAGTTTCCTAAGGCTGCTATAACAAATCACCACAAATTTAGTGACTTCAAACAACACACAGTTATTATCTTGCAGTTCTGGAGGTTAAAAGGCCAACACAGGTCTCTCTGCGCTAAAGTCACGGAGCCAGCTGGGCTGTGTTTCCTCTGGAGGCTCTGGGGGAGAATCCTCTTCCTTGACTTTTGCATCCTCTAGAGGTCGTCTGCATTCCTTGGCTCAGGGCCCCTTTCTCTGTCTCCAAAGGCAGCAGCATACAGCCGTGTCTCACGCACTCTGCCATCCCTCTGGTTCTTTCTCTTCTGCCTCCCACTTCTACTTATAAGGACCCTTATGAAGACTGTGGACTCACCAAGATGATCCGGGATAATCTTCTCATCTCAAGATCAGCTGATGAGCAAGTTTAATTCAATCTGTAACTTTCCTTGTCCTCTGTCATGCAGCCAAATGTGTTCATGGGTTTTAGAAACTGGGACATGGGTATCTTTGGAGGGGGACATAATTCTGCATACCAAAGTCATGCCCAATTTTAGCTGATTGGCACAATCCATACCTCCGGCTACGGTCACTGGTGTAAAGTCACAGACATAGAGCCAGAGCCCAGTAAAGATTCGCTGGCATCGTCACAGGCATGTAGCCTAACTCACTCCAATCAGAGTGAATGTGAACTCTAGCTGAAAGTGTGGGGACAGAACCACGTTCCTTCTTTCTCTAGACCTCAGCTGTCCAGGACAGTAGCAAACAGCCACATGAGGCTATTGAGCACTTAAAATGTGGGCACTGTGGGCCAGGCATGGTAGCTCACCCCTGTAATCTCAGCACTTTGGGAGACTGAGGTGGGCGGATCACCTGAGGTCAGGAGTTCGAGATCAGCCTGGCCAACATGGTGAAACCCCATCTCTACTAAAAAAATAATAATAATACAGAAATTAGCCAGGCTTGGTGGTGGGCACTTGTAATCCCAGTTACTTGGGAGACTGAGGCAGAAGAATCGCTTGAATCTGGGAGGCAAAGATTGTAGTGAGCCAAGATCATGCCACTACACTCCAACCTGGGTGACAGAGTGAGACACCGTCTCA
>NW_012115522.1:1114689-1115016 GCF_000951035.1 Colobus angolensis palliatus
ATTTCTGTGTGGGAGCATCTGCATTTTAATAAGCTTCATCAAATGATTCTTTTTTTTTTTTTTTTTGAGACGGAGTCTCTCTCACCCAGGCTGGAGCGCAGTGGCACGATCCCGGCTCACTGCAACCTCTGCCTCCCGGGCTCAAGCGATTCTCCTGCCTCAGCCTCTTCAGTAACTGGGACTACATCTTCTTACTTTTCAAGAATGTGACTATTAGAAAATTTAACAACATACATAGGGCTTATGCTATGGTTTGAATGTGCCCCCTCCAAAACTAAGGTGTTACCAATGTGATAGTATTAAGAGTTGGGCTCTTTAAGAAGTGAT
>NW_012115522.1:1119676-1129113 GCF_000951035.1 Colobus angolensis palliatus
AAAAAAAAAAAAAAAAAATTATTTTAGAGAGACAGAGTCTTGCTCTGTCACCCAGGCTGGAGTGCAGTGGTGCCATCATGGCTTGCTGTAGCCTTGAACCCCAGCCCCAGACATAGACAAACCATCTCCAGAGTGCTTGGCTGGAGATTCCCTTTCCTAGAGAATCATAGGTTGTTCTGATAAACACCTAATTAGAAAGCTTTCTGCTTTTCTTTCTCCATAATCAGAGGAAAGCAGTAGGTGCCTGGTCCACATGGGGGCTCAAAGATAGTTGTTTCTGTCTGCCTATCCATGGTTCTGTCTCTGCCATCAAGTAACCGGGATGCTCGCATCGAGTCCAGTCATTTCGGTAAAAGTCTCTCGCTGCTCTGTTCCCTTCCTTACATCCTGTACGTGTACCTGCCTTAGACATCCAGTTTTTCTATTTATGCCCACTGCTTTGAGATGACACAAGTTGGGGGGAAAGCTGGGTTTTACAGTCAACTCAGCTATTTTCCTGTACATCACCTTCTCAGATAAAAAACACTTCCCTTCTGGGTGCGGTGGCTCACGTCTTTAATCCTAACACTTTGGGAGGCCGGGGTGGGCGGATCACTTGAGGCCAGGAGTTCAAGACCAGCCTGGCCAACATGGTGAAACCCTGTCTCTACTAAAAATACAAACATTAGCTGGGCATGGTGGTTTGTGCCTGTAATCCCAGCTACTCGGGAGGCTAAGGCAGAAGAATCACTTTAACCTGGGAGGCGGATGCTACAGTGAGCTGAGATCGTGCCACTGCACTCCAGCCTGGGCGACAGAGCGAGACTCCGTCTCAAAAAAAAAAAAAGAAAAGAAAAAAAAAGCATACCCCTAATTATGGTTCCTAACCACAGGAGTTATAGGGGGGCTGGGAAGTTCCAAGGGAGAACTATGAAACAAGATGTGAAACAGGATTTTTCCCATCAGACTGGAATTGTGGCTGAGGCTGAAAGCTGAGGACAAGAGTTGCTGATACCATGAGAAGTTGCTAATAACTGGGAACTAGAAGCATTCCTCACAGCTTACCACGAAGTGGAAGAACGGGCTCTGCTACCATCACCCTCCTCACTGTGGATTCTATTAGGGAACACTGGGGTGGGGCTCTGGGCTCATAATGAGGGGAGAATCTCTCCTCATCCACCAAGGAAAGAAATGCTTCCCTTTCATGAACCCCAGTGAAGATTGGGTGCTTCTCAGAGAATAGCTTACAGGAAATGAGGGTGCCCACAAGAGGCTGTTGTTGGGCACCTCATTTCCCGGTTGGACATTGACTTAAGTCACAGATTTACTTGCTGACAGCCCCTGTGCTGGTGCGAGCAGGAACAAGCGAGTTGGGAAGAGATGGCTGGACTTCAGGAAGGGGTAGGCAAGGAGCAGCCGCAGTCCCAGCACTGGGAAGGGAAGGCAGCACCGCTACCACCCATACAGCATCAGTTTTGTTGGGGGTGGCTTTGTGGTGCCAACTCAGCTGGGCTGAACTAGGCTCCTGTCATTCCCTTTCTTATACGTTTCTGGTTAGGGTTGGCCACAGGAGGAATTTGCATGAGATTTGGATCATGGAAGCTCAGCAGCACCTGTGTTTTTGTCTCAGAAAGTCCAGGTAGGTCAGGTTTTAGCAAACGCAATGGGTCCATTGTTGGTGTGGGAAGCAATCTGGCCTAAAGACCCAGCCCCCACAGGATCACTTCCTTCAGCTTTTCTGAATCCTGGGCCTGGTGCAACTATGGCTCTGGGCAAGACAGCAACTTCTCCTGCAGATAGTCTGTGGGCCCGGAGTTGGAGGCTCTGAGATGGTAAGGGGCTGACGTGGATGCCAGTGAGACACAGACAGAGGTCCAGCTGCCTGCCTCTGTCCCAATTTGTGTTCCCCTTTCCTTCCCATCCCCTGCCCTGTGACTTTGAGCTTGGCACCAGGCACAGGAGAAACAGCCGGACTGAGACTGCTTTATGGCTCTCTCGAGTTGAATCCCTACAAGAAATACCTTGTTCTATCTACATCACACTTAGTAGTTCTGCTTCTTGGACTCAGTGCTGATTGATACTTCCAGATTACATGGAGAAACTTGGTACGGTAAAAAGAACATAGTCAGATACATGTTCTAATTTCATCTGTTTGGCTGGGTGTGGTGGCTCATGCCTGTAATCCCAGCACTTCGGGAGGCCAAGGCAGGAGGATCACTTGTGTCCAGGAGTTCAAGACCAGCCTGGGCAACATAGTGAGACCCCCATCTTCATAAAACTTTTTTTTTTTTTGAGACAGAGTCTTGCTCTGTCACCCAGGCTGGAGTGCAATTGTGCGATCTTGGCTCACTGCAACCTCCACCTCTTGGGTTCAAGTGATTCTCCTACCTCAGCCTCCCAAGCAGCTAGGATTACAGGCGTGTGCCACCATGCCCAGCTAGTTTTTTTTGTATTTTTATTAGAGATGGGGTTTCGCCATGTTGTCCAGGCTGGTCTCAAATTCCTGACCTCAGGTGATCCACCCACCTTGGCCTCCCAAAGTGCTGGGATTGCAGGCATGAGCCACCATGCCCAGCTCACAAAACATTTTTTAAAATTAGCTGAGTGTGCTGACACATGCCTATAGTCCCAGCCACTTGGGAGGCTAAGGCAGAAGAATAGCTTGAGCCCAGAAGGTTAAGGCTGCAGTGAGCCAAAATCATACCACCGCACTCAGCCTGCACAACAGAGTGAGATGCTATCTCAGAAGAAAAGAGAGAAAGAAACAATTTCATCCGTTCATCTTTTCAGCTAATTTGCTGTGTGACCTTGGGCATGTCACTTTGCCTACCGAGTTCCAGTTTCATCGCTGGTTTAAATAAAGGAGAGTTGGACTAGGTGGTCTGTAAAGATGTTCCCGGATTTACACATGTAAGCAGACACGTGATATTACATTTTATATTTAAGAGCCTCTGAATTCTTAAAAAGCAGTTGTGAAAATTATACCCTAACAAAACTATTGCCTACTGGCTAATTCCAAACTTTATAACAATTCTCCCGCTGCTCAGTTATGGTCAACACTTTTTCAGGTATGGGCAAAACTCACAATTCCTCATTCTCTGGGAACTGCCACCAGGTGCACTGGGGTAGGGCCCTGGCAGCCATGCTGATATTACGGGGTACTCTCTGCTCTTGCCTGTTGCTGACTGGACCAGGGGCAAACACCTGCTCCAAGGTGGCCTCAGGTCCTCTCCCCTGGGAAATTGAGAATTGGGACCGGGAAGCTGCTCAGTTTTTCCAGGCTGGTGCCTCAACCTCTGGAAACAGTAAGGTGGCCAGAGAAGCAGAGAAAGTGTCTAAATTGAGAAAGACAAAAGAATGAAGCACATGCTTCAGAGAAAAGCAAAGACAAGAACTAGAGAGAAAAAAAATTCTACCCGTTTCTATCCGTATTCCTGCCCCTTGTTTCCTTGCGAGGATCTGATTTTATTTCTTCCTTTCTGTTTATGTGAGCCCGGGTTCACCTGTATTACTCGTCTCTAAAGAACTTTGATAAGCCAATTGGAAGATCTATTTTTCTTGATAAAAACTGGTTAGCATTTGATTTTGGGGGAAAGAGGGTGTCACTCTGCTCCCTAGGCTGGAACGCAGTGGTGCAATCACAGCTCACTGCAGCCTCGACCTCCCGGGGTTCAGGAAATTCTCCCACCTCAGCCTTCTCAGTAGCAGAGACCACAGGCATGTGCCACCACGTCTGGCCAATTTTTTAATTTTTTCTAGAAACGGGATTACTCAGGCTGGCCTCAAACTCCTGGGCTCAAGTGATCCACCCACTTTGGCCTCCCAAAGTACTAGGATTACAGGTGTGAGCCACCTTGCCCTGCCGGATTTTATTTATTTATTTATTTGAGACAGGGTCTTACTCTGTCACCCAGGCTGGAATGCAGTGGCATGATCTCAGCTTACTGCAACTTCCGTCTCCTGGGTTCAAGTGATTCTCGTGCCTTAGCCTCCCAAGTAGCTGGGATTACAGGTGCATGCCACCACGCCCAGCTAATTTTTATTTTTTTGTATTTTTAGTAGTGGCAGGGTTTCACCATGTTGGCCCAGCTGGTCTTGAACTCCTGACCTCAAATGATCTGCTCATCTCAGCCTCCCAAAGTGCTGGGATTACAGGCTTGAGCCACCATGCCTGGCCTCTGATTTTTTATTATTGTGCTTCTTCATTCAAAACAGGAATTTTGGTTTTGAAAAAATAGTCTAGCTGTTAAAAAGTGGACATTCTTGGGCTGCTGATAATATTATATTTAATAGCAATAGTAACAATGACTTCCATTGTCAGTCTCAGTCTCTCTTTCTATGGCAAACAAGAATTAACCTTCCAACTGAACACTCTCACACAAAAGTTTACTGAGTTGCCAGTGGTCCCATATTGGCACACTGGGCCTGGCTTATAAAGGTAGGGTTCAAGTCCCACTTCTGCCATTTACTATGTGTGTGCCCTTGGAAAACTGTGCAAGCTCTCTGATCCGCAAATATGTCATCTATTTGTGTTAGTCCGTTTTGCATTGCTCTAAAGGGGAATAATTGAGGTTGGGTAATGTATGCAGAAAAGAGGTTTATTTGGCTCATGGTTCTGCGGGCTGTACAAGCATGGTGCCAGCATGTGCTTCTGGTGGGGGCCTCAGGTGTCTGTACTCATGGTGAAAGGTGACGGGGGAGCAAGCATAGGGAGCAAGAGAGAAAGGAGAAGGTGTCAAGCTCTTTTTTTATTTTTATTTTTTCCTTGAGATGGAGTTTCGCTCTTGCTGCCCAGGCTGGAGTGCAATGGTGTGATCTCAGCTCACTGAAACCTCCATCTCCTGGGTTCAATCAATTCTCTTGTCTCAGCCTCCCAAGTAGTTGGGATCACAGGCATGTGCCACCACATCTGGCTAATTTTGTATTTTTAGTAGAGATGGGGTTTCACTATGTTGGCCAGGCTGGTCTCAAACTCCCGACCTCAGATGATCTACCCACCTCAGCCTCTCAAAGTGCTGGGATTACAGGCATGAGCCACTGCACGCGGCCTGGTGCCAGGATCTTTTAAGCAACCAGCTCTCACGTGAACTGATGTGAGCACTCACTCATCACTGCAAGGACAGCCCCAAGACATTCATGAGGGATCTGCCCCTATGATCCCAACACCTCCCACCAGGCCCCACTTCCAACACTGGGGATCACATTTCAACATGAGATTTAAAGGGGACAGACGTCAAGCTATCTCACTATTAAACAGGGACAATGCTTTCCACAGTTATTGTGACATTTACATGAATTGCTATATGCAAAAAGTGTTTTATAAACCATAAAGCTCTTTACACACATGAATTCTGGATACTGAATATTTGAGTGTGTTGAAATATAGTAGAAAAAAACCACAAACAATAGGAGGAAGAGAAAGGAATTATTGTCAGACAATGGACTTCCAAGTGGAGGGCCAAAACCGCAATGGAAAATTCTTTTTGCCCCAATTAATCTAAAATTAGAGTAACAGAAATAACATAGAAATGAGCTCTCCAAGTCTACACTAAGGTAGAACTTCTTTACCAAGAATGTTTTTTAAACATTTTCTTATATTTTTGCGGGTGCAGAGGTGTATTTATGGGGTACATGAGATGTTTTCATACAGCCTGCAATGTGAAATAATCACATCAGACAGAATGAGGTATCCATTCTCTCAAGCAATTATGCTTTGTGTTACAAACAATCCAATTACAATCTTAGTTATTTTAAATTGTACAATTAAATCACCCTGTTGTGTCTACCAAGAATGTTATTCTCTACAAGAATGTGGTTCTTTCCCACAAGCCAATTTTGTGAACATCGGCTTGAACAGAAACTCTAATATAGAGACTCAAAAACGTGCTTTTTGTTTTTCCTTTTTTTTTTTTTTTTTTTTTTGAGACAGAGTCTCATTCTGTCACCCAGGCTGGAATACAATAGTGCAATCTTGGCTAACTGCAACCCCCATCTCCTGGGTTCAAGCAATTCCCCTGCCTCAGCCTCCCAAGTAGCTGGGATCACAAGTGTGCACCACCACACCCAGCTAACTTTTGTATTTTTAGTAGAGGCGGGGTTTCGTCATGTTGGCCAGGCTGGTCTCGAACTCCTGACCTCAGGTGATCCACCCGCCTCAGCCTCCCAAAGTGCCGGGATTACAGGCATGAGCCAGCATGCCTGGCCCTCAAAAATGTGTTTTTTTAACTTTAGCTCAATGAGATGTGGCATGTCATCTATATATACAAACACTTCTGTGAATGTTCATAATTCCCCATATAGCACATAGACCTATTTACATAGAATCGTAAGGATTCCAAAGTGAGAGCCTCACCAGGGAATCCACTGGGAATTCTGACATGTCCAGGCGTGGCTGCAGAGCCACAATGTGAGATCACCCAGGATCTATTTACATGAAGACCTGAGATGCCGGAAGTATGAGACAATGATGGGAAATGCTGAGACAGAGAGTGGATTCCCCCAAGAATAAGCTCACCTGCCTTTGGGGAAACAGGGAGATCCGTTACCAGCTCTTTGCTCCTGACCAGTGTGCCTAAGAGGAAGAGGGATTAGACACACAGTACCCTGGGTCTGGAGCCATAGTTAAGGGTGCAAGGAGGTCTAGTTTCCCACGGCAGCAATATGCTGCATTGGTGTCACCCAGATGCCCTCAGTATCCCTCTCTTGTGACCAAGAACTAAGCTATGCGTGCCAAGTAAGACAGTGTAAGGAGATGCGGGTGGAAGTCATTGCCTCCCTGCTTCAATATGGTGTCTGTCTATTAAAAGTCAATAAGGGGCCAGGCACGATGGCTCATGCCTGTAATCGCAGCACTTTGGGAGGCTGAGGTAGGCAGATCACCTGAGGTCAGGAGTTTGAGACCAGCCTGGACAACATGGTGAAACCTCATCTCTACTAAAAATACAAAAATTAGCTGGGTATGGTGGGACATGCCTGTAATCCCAGCTACTCGGGAGGCTGAGACAGGAGAATCGCTTGAACCCAAGAGGCGGAGGTTGCAGTGAGCCAAGATCGTGCCACTGCACTCCAGCCTGGGGGACAGAGGGAAACTCTGTCACAAAAAAAAAAAAAAAAAAGCTAGTAAGGCCCATGAAAACAAGAGATGTATTGCGGGCAGCACCTATCTACCATGACATGGACCAGCTGACCTCTCCAGCTCACATCCCTCATCACCCCTCACTCTGTTTATCTGTCCCATGCCTGTGGCAACTTTCTCTCTATCCAGAAATGAAGCTGTTTGCAACCTCTAAAAAAACTCCTGTGACTCAACACAAATGCAGATGTCTGTATTCTCTATGTCACCGCATCTTGGTGTGCCATGAACCCCTCACAAAGATGATGCAGCCTTAACAGGGCAGAGAGAGTGATCTTTTATTTAATTTTAATTTTTGTAGAGAAGGGATCTTGCTATGTTGCCCAGGTTGGCCTCTAACTCCTGGCCTCAAGCAATCCTCCTGCCTTGGTCTTTCAAAGTGCTAAAATTGCAGGCATGAACCACCACACCCAGCCAGAGCAATCCTTTAAAGTGTGTCATGTCATGTCTCTGCCCAAAACACTCTACTGCTCCCTGTCCTACTCAGAGGAGAAGCCCTAGTCACCTCCTTGTCTTCATCTCTCTTTACTTCTACCTTCAGCATCAGATCCAGGTTTTGTGGAGCCTGAAGCTTATAAAATGGAGAGCTTTTTAAGAGGTATCATCCAAAATAATATATGAACTTGAATATTTATTAGAGTAAGAAAATAAACCAGAACAGATGAAAAATCTCCCTGTATTCATCAGGGTTCTCCAAAGAGACAGAACCAATAGGGCAGATATGCAGTGTAGATAAATAAGAGGGATTTATTAGGGGAATTTGCTGACATGATTATAGAGGCTGAAAAGTCCCATGACAGGCGTCTGCAAGCTGGAGACCTTGGAATGCTGATAGCATGGCTCAGTGCAAGTCCTCAGAACCTCAGAACCTAAGGGGCCACTGTAAGTCCTGAAGCCAGAAAGCCTGAGGTCCAAGAAAGGAGCAAGGGAGTATAACCCAGCTCCAGGAAAGAGAGCAACCAATTTGCCTTTCCTCTGTTTTTGTTCTGTCCAAGCCTCTAGCCAACTGGATGGCATCTGCCCACATTGAGGGTGGATCGTCTCCACTGAGTCCACTCAGGTTCACACGCCAAACTCCTCTGGAAACACCCTCAAAGACACACACCCACATAATGGAGTATTACTCTGTTTTCACACCACTGATAAAGATATACCCCAAACTGGGCAATTTACAAAAGAGGTTTAATGACTTACAGTTCCACGTGTCTGGGGAGGCCTCACGATCATGGTGGAAGGCAAGGAGGAGCAAGTCACATCTTATGTGGATCGCAGCAGGCAAATAGAGAGATTGTGCAGAGAAACTCCCATCTTCAAAACCATCAGATCTCATGAGACCCATTCACTATCATGAGAACAGCGCAGGAAAGACCTGCCCCCATGATTCAATCATCTCCCACCAGCTCCATCCTACAACACGAGGGAATTATGGGAGCTACAAGATGAGATTTGGGTGGAAACACAGAGCCAAACCATATCAAATGCTTTACCAGTTCTTGAGGTGTTCCTCAATTTAGCTAGGTTGACACTTAAAATTAACCATCACACTCCCAACTCAACTTCCTCTTAGTTGGATCCAGAAAATGTCAAATGCCAAATGACCAACACCATCTAACTCAGGGGATGTGCAACAGAGGGGAAGTGGTAGTGGAAGGAGACAGCAGTCCCAATCATTTGCAGTTGAAATATCTTATTTCTGCAAAGTTTGCAAAATGTATGACCACAGGAGCGCATTGCTAGGGCTCTCTCAGGGCTTGGAGGGCACCATGCAAGTGAGGTGTCCTGAAACTTTGCAGTGAATCCACCTCTCTCTACTTCCTTTTCTATTTTCTCTTTTTTCTAGCCATGTTGGCTTCCTCTGCAGGAAAATACCAAGTCTGTTCCCTTTTCAAGGCTTTGCTTTTGCTGATCTCTCAGCCTGCAATTATTTTCCCTAAGATATCTGAATGGTTCCCTTCCTCATTCCCTTCTGGTCCCTGCTCAAATATCACTGTGTCAGAGAGTCCTTCCCAGACATCCTACATGAAAAATTACCCCCACCACTCTCCACCCCTCTTGCCCTGACGCATTCCTCCCCCGGTACATGTCAGCACCTGATAGGACTTCTAGCTATTTGTTGTCTGTTTTTCCTCACTAGAATGTGAGGCAGGCAGAGACTTAACTGTTTGACTCATTAATTTATCTCCAGTACCTATAACAATGCTCGGTCTATAGTAGATGATTGGTAAATACTCATTGAATCAATAAACGTAAATGTTTTATTTGTTGCAGGTGTTACTTTGCAACTACTTATTGAATCAATAAACGTAAATGTTTTATTTGTTGCAGG
>NW_012115522.1:1130848-1141563 GCF_000951035.1 Colobus angolensis palliatus
CCCGTCTCTACTAAAAATACAAAAAATTAGCTGGGCGCTGTGGCAGGTGTCTGTAATCCCAGCTGCTCGAGAGGCTGAAGCAGGAGAATTGCTTGAACCCCGGAGGCAGAGGTTGCAGTGAGCCAAGATTGAGCCACTGCACTCTAGCCTGGGCAACAGCAGTAAGACTCCACCTCAAACAAAACAAAACAAACAGAAGAAGGAGGAGCGGGACTTCTGGAGTAGCCTCATTGGGATTTCTGGTCACAGACTCGGACTTGACTAGCGCTGAAGTCTTGAGCACGTTCCTCTGCCAGGGACAGATGGGTAATGCAGGGTTTTTTTTTCCTGAAGCCCAGCCTTGTTACTTTAAGCAGGTTTCTCACCCTTGGCACTCCTGACATTTGTAGGGGGCTATCCTGTGTGCTGTAGGACATATATCAGCATCCCTGGCTTCTACCCGCTAGATGCCAATAGCACCCCTCTTCCAGTTCTAACAACTAGAAATGTCTCCACACATTGGCAAATGTCCCCTAAGGATAAAATTGCTCCTGATTAAGAATCACTGCCTTAAAGACAGGTCAGGGAGGCCATGAGTCATTGAAGCTCCTCCCTAAGGATGTGGGCATATATCGAGATAGAGCCACTGGGTCTTCCCAGCCTTGTAGCTGATCAAAGTCTTCCTGATCTGCCAGACAGGAATCTACACTTTGCATTTAGCAAGTGTCTTATTATTTAATACTATAATTTTTGTTTGTTTCATTTTGTTTTTGAGACAGAGTCTTACTCTGTAGCCCAGGCAGGTGTGCAGTGGTATGATCTTGGGTCACTGCAATCTTCACCTTCAAGCGATTCTCGTGCCTCAGCCTCCCAAGTAGCTGGGATTACAGGTGTGTGCCACCATGTCCGGCTAATTTTGGTGTTTTTAGTAGAGATAGGGTTTTACCATGTTGGCCAGGCTGGTCTCGAACTCCTGACCTCAGGTGATCCGCCCACCTCGGCCTCCTAAAGTGCTGGGATTACAGGCATGAACCACCACGTCTGATCTTAACATTACAAATCTTTATACTGGGTTCTGTCACAGTTCACCTCACCACGTGTTGCCAGTATGCAGTGGAGCCTTTCGCTGCAGCTGGGATTGAGGTGAGGGTGGACCCAGGATGGAGTTTACAGAGCCAGCAGCAGGCTAAAGGTCTGGCTGATCAGGCGGTTCCAGGGATCACCTGGCTGCATAGGCTGGTAGATTGGGCCCTAGCAAAGCCCTGTGTGCCTGCTTGAATATTTAATTTAGAGACCTGGGTTCTAGCCATATTTTAGCCATCTGGCAGAGGCTCTTTTAAACTGTGTTGCATGTCAGCTGTTAATACAAAAAGCATCTGCCCTTTTCCTACAGGCCTACTGACTGTTGCCAGAAACTGTACCATCAGGACATTTCTTGGGGGCTCAGGCATGGTCTGGAACTAATCTGAAATCTGTGCTAGCTTCCTGGAGCTCTGGCCCAGCCTTTCTGAATTTGCTTCCATTCAGGCCTGCCTTTATCAGCTGGCTTGTCTACCTACCTACAGGTTTCCCAGGAACGAAGTCTATGTGAACTGCAGACCATCTGGAAGAGGGCCAGTAAAATCTGGAACAAGGACTGGCTCCTGGAGTCTCCTGCCAGCCACAAACTGCCCTGGTGACTGGAAAACTGTAGGTAGCCCTTACCAGCTTTACTTTAAACTGCAGCTGGGGAAACTAAGGGAATGATGCTGTCCACTTGTGAATTAGCACGCGTAGCATGGACTTTATAGTATTGCCTGTGGTTTCTGTAACACTTAATTAATGAGAAATAGTTTAGCTGGGTGCAGCAGCTCATGCCTGTAATCCTAGCACTTTGAGAGGCCAAGGTAGATGGATCGCTTGAGCCCAGGAGTTCAAGATCAGCCTGGGCAACATGGTGAAACCCTGTCTCTAGGAAAAATACAAAAATTAGGCATGGTAGCCTGTGCCTGTAGTCCCATTTACCTAGGAGGCTGAGGTGGGAGGATGTCCTGACGTCGGGAGGTCAAGGCTGTAGTTAGCTGAGATCACACCACTGCACTCCAGCCTGGGCAATGGAGCAAGACCCTGTCTCAAAAACTTTTTTAAAAGGTAAGAAATGGTTTGAAGTACACTTCTCTTCTTTCTATATTTTATATGGATGTTAAATTCCCACTTTAAATCTGTGTTTTTAGAAATAGTCAAAAAAATCTGCCCTTTCTGATGAAGGTTCATTTTTTTTTAACATAGAAAATGTCAAGGTTTCCTAAATACACCATTTACAAATAGCTGGAGATGCTGCATTCAGTGTGTAAATTTGTTAAATTTTTGTTTGTTTTTTATTACTATTTTTTTTTTTGTAAAGACAGGGTTTTGCCATGTTGCTCAGGCTGGTCTCAAATTCCTGAGCTCAAGCGATCTGCACACCTCGGCCTCCCAAAGTGCTGGGAATTTCTGTTAAATTTTTTAAGTTAATTTTTAAATTTAATGTTTGTTTCTTTCCTATCTGCCACTGTGCACAGTATCACGAGTCAGAACCCTCTGTAGTTCAATATTTCCAGAGGCAAAACCTGTCAACTCCAGTGGTTTTCAACAAAGTTTCTTCAAGGAAATTTCCTTCCAATTGTAGAAAAAATTTAAATTCTTGACATCAGTGCTGAAAGGGAGACCAAGCAAGTGGAAAAAAGGCTATGGGGTGTGAAACTTCAAAATTGTTGATAAAAAAAGAAGGAAAAAACCAACAAAACAAAAAAACAAGCAGAATTGGTTGAAATACAAATTTTCTAAGTTAAAAATTGACAAAGATATTAAAAGCACAAGTCAATTTTAAGCTAGTTTTGTTAACAAGTTTTGACTTTTGTTGTTGTTGTAGTTGTAGATACAGGATCTCAATATGTTGCCTAGGCTGGGCTTAAACTTCTGGCCTCAAGTGGTCTTTTTGCTTTGACCTCCCAAATGCTGGGATTACAGGTATAAGCCACCATCTCTGGCCTCACCTATTTGTTTAACCAAAATGTCTGCTTCCATGAACTACTTCTTGTTCTTCAAATAATACTTGGTCCATTTTCTGCTGCTGTAACAAAATACCACAGACTGGGTGGTTTACAAAGAACAAAAATTTATTTGGCTCATGTTTCTGGAGACTGGAAAATCCAAAAGCATGGCACTGGCATCTGGTGAGGGCCATCCCATGGTGAAAAGCAGAAGGCAAAATTGAGCACGTGAGACAGTGAATAGGGGCCAAACTTATCTTTTTATCAGAAGCCTACTCCTGAGATAACTTACCCACTCCCATGATAACACCATTAATCCATTCATGATCTAATCACCCTGTAAATGTGTCACCTCTAAATACTCTTACAATGGCAATTAATTTTCTCTTTTAAAAAAATACAGACAGGTCTTGCTATATTACCCACATGGGTCTCAAACTCCTGGGTTCAAGTAATCCTCCTGTCTCAGCCTCCAATGTGTTGAAATGACAGGAGTGAGCCACTGGTCCAGCTGGGAATTAATTTTCAACATGAGTTTTGGCAGGGACATTCAAACCATAGCAAATACACAATTCATTGTTCATTCTATTTAATGCTTTACTCCCTAGTTACTTATTGATTCTCCTCAGGGTCCCTGGCAAACAGTGAAAAACTTCATCTTTGGCCTCCTTGACCTCTGCTAATTCATTCATTTAACAGACATTTGTTGAGAACCTGCTGTGCCTTGGACAATATACAAGCAATGTGAATCCAGACCAGGAAGAACTCATAATAAACGGTGAACCACAAATAGTACACAGGTAAGAGCTACGACTGAGAATTACATATGAAATATTGTGTGACTACAGCTGAGAAACCATAGAACTTCCAGTGACAGCGTGAGTCAGCTTGGCTAATGAAGTGACAATTGAGGTATTTTAAAATCACTTCAGCCCATATCATCTGGCTCACTCATGTTCTCCACTACATGCAAAAGAAAATAAAACCTATTGTGTTTTCCATTCAAATGAAAACATAGGTTGAAGTTCTCTCCTGAGTTGTCATCTTTTTTCTACCTGTGGTTTCCCAGAAGACTGTGATACGGTGAGAGGTCACAGAATTTGGAATCAAAATTAGAATTTTGTGCCACTTAATTGCTATGACCTTTGGACAAGTTACTTAACTTCTGTGGATCTTAGAGTCTTTGTCTGTTAAAACAGGAGTCCCCAATCCCTGGGCCATGGACTGGTGCTGGTCTCCAACCTCTGGGCCGTGGACTGGTGCCAGTCCATGGCCTGTTAAGAACTGGGCTACACAGCAAGAGGGAAGTGGCAAGCAAGAGAAGCTTCATCTGTATTTACAGCTGCTCCCCATCACATCACTGCCTGAGCTCCATCCACCTGTCAGATCAGTGGTGGCATTAGATTCTCATAGAAACATGAACCCTCTTGTGAACTGCACATGCAAGGGATCTAGGCTATGCACCTCTTATGAGTATCTAATGCTGGATGATCTGTCACTGTCTCCCCTCATCCCCAGATGGGACTGTCTAGTTGCAGGAAAGCAAGTTCAGGGCTCCCACTGATTCTACATTATGGTGAGTTGTATAATTATTATATGTTCCAAGGTCATAATATTATAAATAAAGTGCACAATAAATGTAATGTGGTTGAATCATCCTGAAACCATCCTTGCCACCCCCGGTCCATGGAAAAATTGTCTTCCATGAAATGGATCCCTGGTGCCAAAAATGTTGGGGACTGCTGGGTTAAAAGAGATGACAGATGCCAGGTGCGGTGGCTCACACCTGTAATCCCAGCACTTTGGGAGGCCGAGGCAGGCAGATCACAAGGTCGGGAGATCAAGACCATCCTGGCTAACATGGTGAAAACCCATCTCTACTAAAAATACAAAAAAATAAAATAAAATAAAAGCCAGGTGTGGTAGCGGGTGCCTGTAGTCCTAGCTACTTGGGAGGCTGAGGCAGGAGAATGGTGTGAACCTGGGAGGCGGAGCTTGCAGTGAGCCAAGATCGTGCCACCACACTCCAGCCTGGGCGACAGAGCAAGAATGTGTCTCAAAAAAAAAAAAAAAAAAAAAAAGATGACAATAGGCTGGGTGTGGTGACTCACACCTGTAATCCCAGCACTTTGGGAGGTTGAGGCAGGGGGGATCACTTGAGGCCACGAGTTCGAGACCAGTCTGGCCAACATGGTGAAACCCCATCTCTACTAAAAATACAAAAATTAGCCGGGCATGGTGGTGCACGCCTGTAATTCTAGCTACTCAGGAGGCTGAAGCAGGAGAATCGCTTGAACCCAGGAGGTTATAGGTTGCAGTGAGCTGAGATCGTGTCACTGTACTCCAACCTGGGCAACAGAGCAAGACTTCATCTAAAAAAAAAAAAAGAAATAGCAACTATGTGGCAGGCTGCTGTCAGTATTAGCAATAATGTATACAAAATTATATAATGTTGTACTGATGGCTCCCATTGAATCAGACCTACTGATATTCCTGGTATTCATACCCTTGGGTAGCCTCCTTCCATATTGACTCTGGGCTTGGTCATATGACTTGTTGGCTAATGAGACATAACTGTGACCCAAGCAGAGGCTCAATATATATTTGCACATTCAGCCTGGCCAACATGGTGAAACCCCGTCTCTACTAAAAATGCAAAAATTAGCTGGGCATGGTGGCGGGCACCTGAAGTCCCAGCTACTTGGGAGGCTGAGGCAGGAGAATTGCTTGAACCCAGGAGACAGAGGTTGCAGTGAGCCAAGATCATGCCACTGCACTCCAGCCTGGGCAACAGAGCCAGACTCTGTCTCAAAAAAAGAAAAAAAAAAATTGTGCACATTGAAGCTTACACTCTTGGAACTCAGATGCCATGTAAAGAAATTTGGGCTACCCTACATAAAGAGAGAGGCCCCAATCTTCCAGCTGTCCCCACCAAGTGAGGCCCTCTGGGACCTTCCAGTTCCAGCCAACCCACCAGCTGAACGCAGCTTCTTCAGTGAGCCCAGGAAAGCAAGCTCAGGGCTCCCACTGATTCTACATTATGGTGAGTTGAACCACGCAGCCAGGCCACAAAATCATGAGAAATTACTGTTTTGTTTCAAGCCACTACATTTTAGGATGGCTTGTTAAGCAAGAATATATAATGGACACACTAATATTTTAAAAATACTCACATATACCTACTATGAGCCGAACACTATGCTGGGCTTTAGGGAGACAGCAGTGAACAAGACCAACAAGGGCATCCATCTCATGGAGCTCACATTCTAGTGGGGAAGATAGACCAGAAAAATCAAACGATTGTGCTTTGTTTTGTGTACTATAAAGGACAAGGTTTACGAGCTGAAGCAGAGACTAACAGGGAACAGCAGTTGCTTTTGATAAGGTAATCAGGGAAAACCTCTCTGAGATTAAATTCAAGCAGAAACTTACAACATGAGAAGAAAGTAGCCAAGCAAGGAGTAATAGACTAGGTCCTCAATAAATCACAGCTATAACTAGTAACATATAAAATTATTGATATTTGTTATTTGTATACTTGGTATACAGAAGACATATATATATATATAAATAAAATCCTCATCTATATATAAAATCCATATATCTATATACTTCGTATATCTATATATATATAGATATATATAGTTTCCTGCCCTTTCCCTTCCCCTGTGTCACCAGTCAGGGTCCAATTAGAAAAACAGAAATCACAGAAGGGATTGTATTATCCTGTTCTCACACTGCTATAAATAAATACCTGAGACTGGGCAATTTATAAAGGAAAGAGGTTTAATTGACTCACTGTTCCACAGTGCTGGGGAGGCCTCAGGAAACTTACTATCATGGCGAAAGGTGAAGGGGAGGCAAGGACCTTCTTCACAAGGCGGCAGGAGAGAGAAGGGAGAGTGCAGGACAAAACCTGCCACTTTTGAAAACCATCAGATCTTATGGGACTCACTCACTGTCGCTAGAACAGCATAATCTAATCACTTCCCTTCCCCAACACATGGGGATTACAGGGCCCTTCCTTGACATGTGGGGATTACAATTTGAGATTTCAAGATGAGATTTGGGTAGGGACACAGATCCAAACTTTATCAGGGATTTAATATAGAGGATTTGTTTTAGGTGTCAGAAAGCTGAAAGAGCAGAAAGCAATACTGAGGTAGCCTAGAGGGCTACAGAGAGCAACTAATTCTTGTAGTGCTGGAATAACTAAAGGGAAGAGGTTGGGAGCCACCACTGCCTAGAAACTCGGAGGAGGGTCTATGAAGAGAAAGCATCACTCAGCTGCTATTGATATTTCTGAGAGGGCTCAATGAGGTTGGTTCTCAAGGAGCACCTAAAGTAGCTGGAAGCTGGAGCCAAATATTTGTAAAGTGTTGTTTTGGAGGTAACACTGGTTGAAAGAGCAAGTTAGAAGGAAGAAAGTCCCTTCTTCTTTTCTGTTACCTTCCAATTTTCCTCTAATGCCCACTATTGACAGAGCTTTGCAGGAATGCAGCTAGCAAAGAAATCTGTCAAAGGAACAGTGCAGCCTCCCAGACACAGCATAAAAGAGAGGAGCATGCAAAGGCAGACTTGGAGCTGAGAAACGGCAGGAAAAGGGCTAAGAATGTCCAGGTTACTTTTCCTAACTCCTGTTTTTCCAGCATCTGATCCAGTATAGCATTTGTTCTGATTCTCTGTTGTTATTTTTAAGAAGGAATTTTTCTTTTAAAAAAGTTTCTGAATAAAACTGGTTTTGGCCAGGTGCAGTGGCTCACACCTGTAATCCCAGCACTTTGGGAGGCCGGGGCAGGTGGATCGTTTTGGTTCAGGAGTTCCAGACCACCCTGACCAACATGGTGATACCCCATCTTTATTAAAAATACAAAAAAAATTAGCCAGGCGCAGTGGCGCATGCCTGTAATCCCAGCTACTCGGAAGGCTGAGGCAGGAGAATCGCTTAAACCCGGGAGGTGGCAGTTGCGGTGAGCCGAGATCGCACCACTGCGCTCCAGGCTCTGTCTCAAAAAAACAAAACAAAACAAAACAAAAAAACCTGTTTTATATATACTAATGTAATAAAATGGCGATCAAGTATGTATTAGGTTGGTGCAAAAGTAATTGCAGTTTTTGCCATTGAAGGTAATGGCAAATATGTCCTTCACCAGAACATGATGGCAGGAACTTCTATCCTTGCCTGTCTCAGTAGAAATGAATGAATGGGTGAGTGCCTGGATGAATGGAACTTCCAAGATCTGTCTTTCCAATGGCCGGGGGGCATTTGGTCCACACTAAGGCTATCGGACATCCGCACAGGACAGTCCTATTTTTGGTGTCCTTTCCTTTCTGAAAATAAAGTTGTGCTTTGTAGAATTAAAAAAAAAAAAAAAAAAAAAAGCTAGTAAGGCCCATGAAAACAAGAGATGTATTGCGGGCAGCACCTATCTACCATGACATGGACCAGCTGACCTCTCCAGCTCACATCCCTCATCACCCCTCACTCTGTTTATCTGTCCCATGCCTGTGGCAACTTTCTCTCTATCCAGAAATGAAGCTGTTTGCAACCTCTAAAAAAACTCCTGTGACTCAACACAAATGCAGATGTCTGTATTCTCTATGTCACCGCATCTTGGTGTGCCATGAACCCCTCACAAAGATGATGCAGCCTTAACAGGGCAGAGAGAGTGATCTTTTATTTAATTTTAATTTTTGTAGAGAAGGGATCTTGCTATGTTGCCCAGGTTGGCCTCTAACTCCTGGCCTCAAGCAATCCTCCTGCCTTGGTCTTTCAAAGTGCTAAAATTGCAGGCATGAACCACCACACCCAGCCAGAGCAATCCTTTAAAGTGTGTCATGTCATGTCTCTGCCCAAAACACTCTACTGCTCCCTGTCCTACTCAGAGGAGAAGCCCTAGTCACCTCCTTGTCTTCATCTCTCTTTACTTCTACCTTCAGCATCAGATCCAGGTTTTGTGGAGCCTGAAGCTTATAAAATGGAGAGCTTTTTAAGAGGTATCATCCAAAATAATATATGAACTTGAATATTTATTAGAGTAAGAAAATAAACCAGAACAGATGAAAAATCTCCCTGTATTCATCAGGGTTCTCCAAAGAGACAGAACCAATAGGGCAGATATGCAGTGTAGATAAATAAGAGGGATTTATTAGGGGAATTTGCTGACATGATTATAGAGGCTGAAAAGTCCCATGACAGGCGTCTGCAAGCTGGAGACCTTGGAATGCTGATAGCATGGCTCAGTGCAAGTCCTCAGAACCTCAGAACCTAAGGGGCCACTGTAAGTCCTGAAGCCAGAAAGCCTGAGGTCCAAGAAAGGAGCAAGGGAGTATAACCCAGCTCCAGGAAAGAGAGCAACCAATTTGCCTTTCCTCTGTTTTTGTTCTGTCCAAGCCTCTAGCCAACTGGATGGCATCTGCCCACATTGAGGGTGGATCGTCTCCACTGAGTCCACTCAGGTTCACACGCCAAACTCCTCTGGAAACACCCTCAAAGACACACACCCACATAATGGAGTATTACTCTGTTTTCACACCACTGATAAAGATATACCCCAAACTGGGCAATTTACAAAAGAGGTTTAATGACTTACAGTTCCACGTGTCTGGGGAGGCCTCACGATCATGGTGGAAGGCAAGGAGGAGCAAGTCACATCTTATGTGGATCGCAGCAGGCAAATAGAGAGATTGTGCAGAGAAACTCCCATCTTCAAAACCATCAGATCTCATGAGACCCATTCACTATCATGAGAACAGCGCAGGAAAGACCTGCCCCCATGATTCAATCATCTCCCACCAGCTCCATCCTACAACACGAGGGAATTATGGGAGCTACAAGATGAGATTTGGGTGGAAACACAGAGCCAAACCATATCAAATGCTTTACCAGTTCTTGAGGTGTTCCTCAATTTAGCTAGGTTGACACTTAAAATTAACCATCACACTCCCAACTCAACTTCCTCTTAGTTGGATCCAGAAAATGTCAAATGCCAAATGACCAACACCATCTAACTCAGGGGATGTGCAACAGAGGGGAAGTGGTAGTGGAAGGAGACAGCAGTCCCAATCATTTGCAGTTGAAATATCTTATTTCTGCAAAGTTTGCAAAATGTATGACCACAGGAGCGCATTGCTAGGGCTCTCTCAGGGCTTGGAGGGCACCATGCAAGTGAGGTGTCCTGAAACTTTGCAGTGAATCCACCTCTCTCTACTTCCTTTTCTATTTTCTCTTTTTTCTAGCCATGTTGGCTTCCTCTGCAGGAAAATACCAAGTCTGTTCCCTTTTCAAGGCTTTGCTTTTGCTGATCTCTCAGCCTGCAATTATTTTCCCTAAGATATCTGAATGGTTCCCTTCCTCATTCCCTTCTGGTCCCTGCTCAAATATCACTGTGTCAGAGAGTCCTTCCCAGACATCCTACATGAAAAATTACCCCCACCACTCTCCACCCCTCTTGCCCTGACGCATTCCTCCCCCGGTACATGTCAGCACCTGATAGGACTTCTAGCTATTTGTTGTCTGTTTTTCCTCACTAGAATGTGAGGCAGGCAGAGACTTAACTGTTTGACTCATTAATTTATCTCCAGTACCTATAACAATGCTCGGTCTATAGTAGATGATTGGTAAATACTCATTGAATCAATAAACGTAAATGTTTTATTTGTTGCAGGTGTTACTTTGCAACTACTTATTGAATCAATAAACGTAAATGTTTTATTTGTTGCAGG
>NW_012115522.1:1143058-1152499 GCF_000951035.1 Colobus angolensis palliatus
TAATATATAAACTACGTACAGCAGCCACTAAAACCTAATCAAAGAGATATACTTAAAAACACTAATTTAAAAAAAAAGAAGGAAATCTGAAAGATGTTCAAATAACCCACAGGAAGACAGAAAAAAAAAAAAACCATAAAGACAAAAGCAGGGGAGAACCAACAGAAAACAAAATAGGAGACGTACACCAATATATTAATAATATCATTAGCTGCTACAGCCCCTGCCTTGAGTGCATGGCACTCCAGCCTGCATGAATGCTCCCCACAGCTGCCACCACCCATTGGAATGGCCAACAGGGTACCTGCATGTGGCCTGAGCCAGGAGGTGCAGCAGAAAATTGAGAATCCATATGATGCAGACCTGGAGCAGATCAATGGATCACCACCCAGTGCCAAAAGCATGTGGGCTGGCCCCAGCCTGGACATGAGAACTTCCAGAATTTCCTCAAGGAGGGCACAGAGCTATGTGAGCTCATTAACGCACTGCGCCCCGAGGGGCAGGCCCCAGTAAAGAAGACCCGGGCCTCCACCATGGCCTTAAAGCAGATGGAGCAGATTATCTCAGTGCCTGCAAGCAGCTGAGCGCTACGGCATTAACACCACCGACATCTTCCAAACTGTGCACCCCCCGGGAGAAAAGGACCTGCCCTATGTGCAGTGGATCCTGATGAACCTGGGCGGGCTGCCAGTAGCCCAGGACGATGGGCTCTTCTCTGGGGCTCCCATATGGTTCCCTAAGAAACCCAAGGAGAATCCTTGGAACTTCTCAGACAACCAGCTACAAGAGGGCAGGAACATGATTGGGGTACAGATGGGCACCAACTGTGGGGTGTCTCAGGCTGGCATGACCGGCTATGGGATGTCACGCTAGATCCTCTGATCTGAGGACTAAGCTCCGATTTTTTTTTAAATCTTGCCCAAATTCCTATCTGGGGAGTCATGCCCTATAAACCACAATTTCTCATCAGATGGGTTTTATTTAGCCCTGTATATTGTGACTTACTTTCCAATCTGACTCTGGAATAACAGTACGAGACAAGGAAGGAAATCAAAATATTTTACCCCAAGACATATTTCTTTGCCATATCTTCATATGGCCCTGCAAAGCTGTCCTTTTGGGGGGAAATTTTGCATCTGTAAATAATCTCTATCAACATAGCTAGATTTTTTTTTTTTCCAGGCCCTCCCAATCCTAAAGAAATTGAAAGTTTCGCACCTTTTGTTTTTGAGATGGAGTCTCGCTCTGTCGCCCAGGCTGGAGTGCAGTGGCGTGATCTCGGGTCACTGCAACCTCTGCCTCCTGGATTCAAGTGATTCTCCTGCCTCAGCCTCCTACGTAGCTGGGATTACAGGCACGTGACATCATGCCCAGCTGATTTTTGTATTTTTAGTAGCGACGGGGAAACTCAGTCTCAGGTAACCTCTGCCTCACAGGTTCAAGTGATTCTCACTTGATTCTTGTGCCTCAGTCACCCAAATAGCTGGAATTACAGGTGCCCGCCACCATGCCAAGCTAGTTTTTGTATTTTTAGTAGAGACGGGGTTTCACCATGTTGGCCAGGTTGGTCTCGAACTCCTGACCTCAAGTGATCTGCCTGCCTCAGCCTCCCAAAGTGCTGGGATTACAGGCGTGGGCCACTGCGCCAGGCCTGAGATCAGAGTTTTTAAGGACCACTTACCGGGAGGGGGGAAGCCAGTGAGCTGTGAGTGCCGATCAGTCCGGTCAGAGATGAAATCATAGGGAGTTGATGTTGTCTTCTTGTGCTGAGTCAGTTCCTAGGTGGGGGCCACGAGATCAGATGAGCCAGTTTATGGATCTGGGCAGTGCCAGCTGACCCATGAAGGGCAGGGTCTGCAAAATATCTCAAGCGCTGATTTTAGGAGCAGTTTAGGGAGGGTCAGAATCTTGGAGCCTCCAGCTGCAGGACTCCTAAACCATAATTTCTAATCTCGTGGCTAATGTTAGTCCTACAGAGGCAGTCTAGTCCCCAGGCAAGAAGGAGGTTTGTTTTGGGAAAAGGCTGTGATCGTCTTTGTTTTAAGCTATAAACTAAGTTCCTCTCAAAGTTAGTTCAGCCTTGGCCCAGGAAGGAACAAGGACAGCTTAAAGGTAGAACCAATATGGAGTCGGTTAGGTTAGATTTCTTTCACTGTCTCAGTTATAATTTTGCAAAGGCGGTTTTACTTCTCCCACAGCTGTGGCTACAGGGACTTAATTTATAGGGAGGGGTCTGTGGCAGCTGCTACCCCAGCCGCTGCTGCATCGTGCTCACCACACATCTAGGGTAGCCTTCCCTGGCAGAGGCCCTCCTGGCTTCCCATTTTCCATTCTCCTCACTATGGCTAGGGAGTGGGGGTGACAGAACAGAGGAAGGAGGGCTGCCTACCATGGTCTGGGGCTTGAGGAATCAAGAACCCCAGGCCAGGTGCAGTGGCTCATGCCTGTAATCTCAGTACTTTGGGAGGCCGAGGTGGGTGGATTACCTGAGGTCAGGAATATAAGACCAGCCTGGTCAACATGGCAAAATCCCGTCTCTACTAAAAAAATACAAACCTTAGCCAGGCATGGTGGCGGCGTCTGTAATCCCAGCTACTCGAGAGGCTGAGGCAAGACTGCAGCCTGGGCAACAAGAGTGAAACTCCATCTCAAAAATACAAAAAATGAAAAATAAACTGAGTCTCCCCTAGACAGCATATAGTTTGATCATGTCTTTTTTATCCTTCTCTCAATATTTCCCTTTGATTGAAGTGTTTAATCAATTTATATTTAATGTAATTATTGTAGGATTTTTATCTGCCATTTTGCTATTTATTTTCTGTATGTCTTACGGCATTTTATTATTCCTCTATTCCTTTATTACTGCCCTCTTTTGTGTTAGATATTTTCTCATGTACCATTTTAATTCTCTTGTCATTTATTTTCTTTCTTTCCTTTTTTTTTTTTTTTGACAGAGTCTTGCTCTGTCGCCCAGGCTGGAGGCTGGAGTGCAAGGTCACAATCTCAGCTTACCACAACCTCCGCCTCAAGGTTCAAGCGATTCTCCTGCCTCAACCTCCTTAGTAGCTAGGATTACAGGCATGTGCCACCAGGCCTGACTAATTTTTGTATTTTTAGTAGAGATGAGGTTTCACCATGTTGGTCTCAAACTCCTGACGTCATGATCCACCCGCCTCAGCCTCCCAACTTTCTTTTTTTTAGAGATGGGATCTTGCTATGTTGCCCAGGTTAAACTTGAACTCCTGGGCTCAAACAATCTTCCCACCTCAGCCTTCCAAGTAGCTGGGACTATAAGTGTTTGCCACCACACCCAGCTCTTATCATTTCTCTTACTGTATTTTCTATTTATGTTCTCTGTTGCCCTTGTGATTACAGTTAACATCTTAAGTTATAGCCATCCACTTTAAATTCATACCAACTTAATTTCAATAATATACAAGAGCTTTGTTCCTATATAGTTCTATTACTTCACCACTAGTTTGTGCTATTATAGTCATACAAAATAAGCCCAATACAGTTTTATAATTATTGCTTATTCAGTTATCTTTTAAATCAGGTAGAAGAAGGAAAGACTTATACACACACAAAAATCATTTATGTCTTTTACATTTACCTATACAGGAGGTACCATTACTAGTGCTTTATTCCTTTGTGTGGGTCATAATTACTGTCTATTTCCTTTCATTTGTTCAGGGTCTCAGTCACCCAGGCTGGAGTGCAGTGGTGTAATCATAGTTCACTGCAACTTCAAACTCTAGTGCTCAAGTGATCACCCTGCCTCATCCTTCCGAAGTGTTGAGATTACAAGCATGAGCCACTATGCCTGACCCACAGTTTTCTGTTTTCAACCAGTGAATGTCTTTATTTCTCCTTCACCTTTAAAGGATAGCTTTATTGGATATAAAATTATTGACTGACAGTACTTTTTAATTTTGGCACTTCATATGTCACCCCAGTGCCCTCTGGTCTCCATGATTTCTGATGAGAGATTCTCTGTTAATCTTATTGAGGGCTTACTGTATGTGACAAGGTACTTCTGTCTTACTGCTTTCAAGATTCTCTCTTTGTCTTTGTCTTCAACAGTTGGATTAGGATGTTTTTAGGTGTTGATCTCTTTGAGTTGATCTTACTTGGAGTTTGGTGAGGTTCTGGATGTGTATATTAATGTTTTTCAACAAATTTGTGAAGTTGTAGGTCATTATTATTTAAGATATTAATTATGCCCCATTCTCTCTCTCCTCTCTTTTGGGACTCCCATTATATATATATGCTGATATGCTTGATGGTGGCTCAAAGATCTGTGAGTCTGTTGTTTATTTTTATTCATTTATTTTCCTTCTATTCCTCAGATTGGATGATCTCAATTGACCTATCTTGAAGTTTGCTGTTGTACCCCTCTAATGAATTTTTTATTTCAGGTTTTGTACTTTTCAACTTCAGAATTTCTATCTGGTTCTTTTTTAAATATTATTTCTATATCATAATTGAAGTACATATGGTGCACATTGTTCTTTTTTTTTTTTTTTTGAGACGGAGTCTCGCTCTGTCCCCCAGGCTGGAGTGCAGTGGCACAATCTCGGCTTACTGCAAGCTCCGCCTCCCAGGATCACGCCATTCTCCTGCCTCAGCCTCCTGAGTAGCTGGGACTACAGGCGCCCGCCACTGTGCCTAGCTAATTTTTTTTTGCATTTTTAGTAGAGACGAGGTTTCACCGTGGTCTCCATCTCCTGACCTTGTGATCCGCCCACCTCGGCCTCCCAAAGTGCTGGGATTACAGGCGTGAGCCACCGCACCCAGCCCAGTGCACATTGTTCTTATGCTTTCCTTTAGTTCTTTAAATATATTAGTTTTTTGAACATATTTTTAATAGCTGATTTAAAGTCTTTGTCTAGTAAGTGTAATGTCTGGGGTCCCTAGAGGACACCGAAAGTTTACTGGCACCATATGACCTTTTTTGACCTAGTCTTTTATTTTGTTTAGGCAGTCACACAAGTCCACCCAATTTCAAGTGGGGAGTGGCAAGGCTCTGGAAGAGCAGGTGGGACCAGAAATACTTGTGTGACCATTTGTGGAAAATATAATCTGCCATATTTACTGTTTTGGAAAATCAAGTCACTAATGGCAGCACTGCTTATAGTAGTCAAGTCACCAGTTCAATACACTTGTCTCAGCCTGCATTAGTACCATAAAGCACATATATGAAGATGATTTTTTTTTTTTTTTTTTTTTGAGACATAGTTTCACTCCTGTTGCCCAGGCTGGAGTAAAATGGTGCAATCTCGGCTCACTGCAACCTCCCCCTCCTGGGTTCAAGTGATTCTCCTGCCTCAGCCTCCCAAGTCGCTGGGATTACAGATGACCACCATCACGCCCAGCTAATTTTTGTTATTTTTAGTAGAGATGGGATTTTGCCATGTTGGCCAGGCTGGTCTCAAATTGCTGACCTCTGGTGATCCACCCGCCTTGGCCTCCCAAAGTGCTGGGATTACAGGCGTGAGCCACTGCGCCCAGCTGAAGATGATTTTTAAGATGTGAGCCTTAAGCTACTTCTTGGGTCTTCTGGAGTTGTAGTGGTCAAGTATTTTTATATTAAAGTACCTTTCATAAATTAGCTTTATTTTATTTATCTTTTATATAACAGTTACGACATTACATTTATTTTCTGCATTAAATAATTATTAAATTTTATAATTTTTTATAGAAGTATAACATATATGCTGAAGTACCCAAATCTTCAGTGTATAGCTCAAGAAATTTTTTCAAAGTAATAGTACTTATTTATTATCTCACAGTTTCTATTGGTCAGGAATTCAAAAGCAGCTGAGTTGGTGGTTCTGGCCCAGAGTTGTTCATCAGGTTGGAGTCCTATGTCGGCTGGGACTGCAGTTATCTGCAGGCTTCACTGGGGCTGGAGGATTCGCTTTCAGTGTGGTTCACATGGCTGGCAAGTTGGTGCTGGCTGGTGGTTGGGGGCCTCAGATCCTTTCTCCATGGGGCTCTCCCTGGGTTTCTCTGAGTGTCCTGACAATATGGTGGATGGATTCCCACAGAGCAAATAATCCCAGATACCAAGGTGGAATTGGCAATACCATTTATGATCTAGCCTTCAAAGCCACATGCCATCATTTCTACCATATTTTATTGGCCGCATAGAGCCAACTCTGATTCACTGTGGGAGGGGACTACACAAGGGCATGAATACCAGGAGGCTGGGATTACTAGGGGACGGCTACTACATTGCCCCATAGATGGATTCTATTCTGGGTTCCATAGACACATCAGTGTCTTGCATCACCTTCTTTTTTTTTTTTTTGAGATGGAGTTTCACTCTTGTCGCCCAGGCTAGAGTGCAATGGTGCGGTCTTGGTTCATGTGAATCACTTCTTAACTTCCTGTGTCTTGAATGTTGCATTTGTATTTTCCAACAATCACCCTTGGGTCCTCAAGGCTGTGCCCTCCTTAGTATCTTTGAGTCCTGAGAATACTGTTTGTTACTAGCCAAGCAATAATTCCCATTGCCAAAGCTCCAAGGCTCAGCTGCCTGTTTGTCTGGAGGTTTTCAAATAGACAAGGATGTGTTAATGACCTAGTACGTTATCTGTTAAGTTTTGGCAGGCAGCACGGAAATGTGACTTTTTAAATACGAAAAATAAAATTGTAATTGTATTCTTAGACACCCACAATTACTTACTAATGGTATGTGTGCCTGTTGGGCAATGCACAGTTCCTCAAACCATGGAATCAAATTAGACATTGCCATTCACATTTCCTGTTCCACATCGATATTTACACACACTACTTGCTTTTTTTAATAACAGGAAATATTTTTAATTTAAAAAATTTTAAATTAAACATTTTTAAATAAAAGGAAACACTGATGAACACTTCATTTTCTATTTTGCACCATCACTAACAATATTCCAAAGAATGTCTCATACAAATATCCTTGTTCCTATGTGGGAGTGTTTCACAATAGTTTATTAGAACTGGAATTTCTGGCTCATAGAACATTTGCATTTCCAATCTTACTAGGTAATTCTGAGTTGTTCTCCATAGTAATTTACTCATTTATGCTCCTCAAATGTTTAAGAATTTCCCTTTTCTCCATTCCTGCCAAGTTGAGTATTATTAAACTTCTCCATGTCTGCCAATCTGATGGGTGTGAATTGCATCTCATTTTTTTTTTTTTTTTTTTTTGGAGACGGAGTCTAGCTCTGTCGCCCAGGCTGGAGTGCAGTGGTGCGATCTCGGCTCACTGCAAGCTCCGCCTCCTGGGTTTACGCCATTCTCCTGCCTCAGCCTCCCGAGTAGCTGGGACTACAGGTGCCCGCCATCTCGCCCTGCTAGTTTTTTGTATTTTTTAGTAGAGACGGGGTTTCACCGTGTAGCTCAGGATGGTCTCGATCTCCTGACCTCGTGATCCACCCGTCTCGGCCTCCCAAAGTGCTGGGATTACAGGTGGGAGCCATGACGCCCAGCCTCACTGACATCCTTCTTATGCTTGCCCTTGAACTCAGTAATAAGATGGTTGACTATTAGGTTGTCAAAGTCTTCTCCACCCAAGTGAGTTCTCCAGGTGTAAATTTTTTTTTTTTTTCCTGAGATGGAGTCTTGCTCTGTTGCCCAGGCTGGAGTGCAGTGGCATGACCTTGGCTCACTGCAAACTCTGCCTCCTGGGTTCAAATGATTCTCCTGTCTCAGCCTACCAAGTAGCTGGGATTACAAGTGCACACCACCACACCTGGCTAATTTTTGTATTTTAGTAGAGATGGGGTTTCACCACTTTGGCCAGGCTGGTCTTGAACTTCTGACCTCAAGTCATCTGCCCACCTCGGCCTCCCAAAGTGCCAGGATTATAGGCATGAGCCACTGTGCCTGGCATTCCAGCTGTAGATTTGACTTCAAAGATCCCATTCTCAATAGTGAGGACTGACACATCAAAAGTGCCACCTCCCAGGTTAACGATCAGCATAATTATTTCAGCTCCAACCTTTTTCTGTCTAAGCCATAAGCAATAGCACCTGCAGTTGTCTCGTCGATAATTCTAAGTACATTGAGACCAGCAATAGTTCCAGCATCTTTGGTAGCCTGATGCTGAGAGTTGTTAAAGTCAGCTGGCACTGTGATCACAGCATTGGTAACTGTTTTCCCAAGATCAGCTTCTGCAATGTCCTTCATCTTTGTCAGAACCATAGAGGACATCTCTGGGTAGAAGCTTTTTGTCTCTCCCCTGTATCCTCCTTGGACCTTGGGCATGCCAGCATCACTCACCACCATGAAGGGCCAATGCTTTACATCACACTGGACAACAGCATCATGAGATCTGCATCCAATCAGACATTTGGCACCAAAAACTGTGTTGGTGGGGTTCACTGCAACTTGATTCTTTGTGGCATCACCAACCAATCATTTGGTGTCTGTAAAGGCAACAGAGCTTGGAGTAGTTTGGCTTCCCTGATCATTGGCAATTGTCTCTACTTTTCCGTGTTGGAAAACACCCACACAAGAGTAGGTGGTGCCAAGATCAGTACCAACTGTAGGTCCCTTAGACATGGTTGCTGGTGTGTAGGTCCAGCTCGGACAGCGAAAAAAGACACAGGAACCCCAAGAGCTGCAGGCACGTTCCATGAGCTACATCTTTTTTTCTTTTTTCTTTTTTTGAGACGGAGCTTCACTCTTGTTGCACAGACTGGAGTGCACTGTCACTATCTTGGCTCACTGCAACTTCCGCCTCCCGGGTTCAAGTGATTCTTCTGGCTCAGCCTCCTGAGTAGCTGGGATTACAGGCGCCCACCACCATGCCCAGGTAATTTTTTGCATTTTTAGTAGGAATGGGGTTTCACCATGTTGATAGGCTGGTCTCGAACTCCTGACCTCAGGTGATCCACCTGCCTCAGCCTCCCAAAATGTGAGCTGCCACACCCGGCCACATCTCATTTTTAATTCAGATTTTTCTGGAGATAATTGTAGATTCATATACAGCTGTAAAAACAAATACAGAGAGATCCCTTGTTCAAGCATTTTCTTTTTTAGAGAGATGAGGGTCTTACTATGTTGCCCAGGCTGGACTTGGCAATAAAAAATGAAATAAAATTTATATATCACTGATGATTAATAAGCACAGTGTATTTATCACATTTGTATACTAAAAACGTATATTTATACATTTAGGGGAGTTGGGGCTGATGAGACTGAGAACTACTGTGTCTAATAAGACTTCCTTAGGCTGGTAAGTTGGAGGCATCAGGAAATGTGTTTTTCACCCTTTGCTTATGTCCATGGTCTGTCCCAGTCTGTAGTCTCAGGCATTGTGCCTAGGGAGGCATTACATAAAAATGGAATGATTGCTGGGCCGGTGGCTCAAGCCTGTAATCCCAGCACTTTGGGAGGCCGAGACGGGCAGATCACGAGGTCAGGAGATCGAGACCATCCTGGCTAACA
>NW_012115522.1:1153293-1161310 GCF_000951035.1 Colobus angolensis palliatus
TGCCACCACGCCTGGCTACTTTTTGTATTTTTAGTAGAGATAGGGTTTTACCATGTTTGCCATGCTGGTCTTGAACCCCTGACCTCAAATGATCCACTCTCCTTGGCCTCCCAATGTACTGGGATTACAAGTGTGAACCACTGTGCCTGGCCTCGATGTCCTACTTCTTATTTATGTCACCTTTTCTGTTTTTACTGGAAAAGGAGTAAGACAAAGAGCATGGATTACCAAGAGGACATCATCCTTGACCACCATGCAACAGGTAGACACCACGAGAACCCAGAGAGCAGGAAGTACAGGCAGACTGTGGCTAAGGACCGGGTCAGGAATTCTCTGTCTTGTGGTTCACCAGTGGTTGGTTCCTGTTGGTTACAGGAAGAAGGGACTAAGAATATCTGAGTATATGATATGCAATTTTATGCACAGGGAACTCTGTTGGGCACATTGTGTAGATATCATTTAATCTTCACAACAACCCCGTGAAACAGGTGTTACAATTCCCTTTCTCTAGATTAAAAAGGGGTTGGGGGGAAGGTACCCTGTCTCTACTAAAAATACAAAAATTAGCCACAGGAGGCAGTCAGGTAGGGAAGAGGACAGAGTGAGAAAAAAGAGTGCATCTAGTACCTTCCGGCCAACCATTATTTGAATAACTGAGCAGAAGAGGAAGGCTCTGCAGAGGTATGAGGAAGAGGCCAGGTCCACCGGAAGCCAAGGCATGGCAGCTAACATGATTCACCACTGCTGAGAGGGAAAGAAGAGGATGGAAACACGTCTGCTGACATTAGCAACAGGAGCCTCTTGGGTGATGACGCTGATTGGGGTGAAGAATGAACAGGAAATGAGGCCATGGGTCTGTGGGTATGGACCATTCTTTGGAGAAGTTTACTTGCAAAGGGGATACGAGTGGAGATGACGTGTTAAGGCTGTGTATGTGTGTTGTTTTGTTCTTACTGAACATGACTTGTGCATATTATGGAATCAGTAGAAAAGATCTGAAGGAGCTGGAGATCGAGACAGGAGAATGAAGGGATGATAGACAGTTCTATGTTCCTACCAAGGACCCTTGGCCAAGATGCAAGGCAGGAATGAGAGCCTCACCTTTGATGGGAGAAACAGCAACTCCTGCTATAACAAGAGGCAAGGAGAGGAAAAAGTGAGCCTTTCAGTTGGTGTTGGGAAGAAGAGGCAACTATTGGCTTAAACACTTCAATTTTTCTGAATCTTAGCAGCTAGGTCAGCCTGAGAGTGAGAGGATCTGAGCAGAACAGAGTGGGCTGGAAACCATGCTTGCATGAGTAAGAAAGTGAGTCAGGCTGGGCACGGTGGCTCACACATGTAATCCCAGCACTTTGGGAGGCCGAGGCAGGAGGATCACCTGAGTTTGGGAGTTTGAGACCAGCCTGACCAACATGGAGAAACCTCGTCTCTACTAAAAACACAAAATTAGCCAGGTGTGGTGGCACATGCTTGTAATCCCAGCTACTTGGGAGGCTGAGGCAGGAGAATCATTTGAACCCGGGAGGGTTGTGGTGAGCCAAGATTGCACCGTTGCACTCCTGCCTAGGCAACAAGGGAGAAATTCCATCTCAAAAAAAAAAAAAAGAAAAGAAAAGAAAGAAAGTGAGTGGACTGGCAAAGCCTAATAGTGTTACCCTGAAGGTCTAGTGGACTATTTGTGGAAAGGAACCAACCTGACTAGGGTCAAAGTGAAATTTGCCTCGTATCCATGGATATAATCTGAAGAAAGGGCACTAGACATGCACAGATGAACAAGAATCAGTCCTTGCTCTCCAGGGCTGGTAGTCCATTGGAAAATTTCAAGGACACAGGTTGTAGGATAAGGATTAGGTTTGGCTGGGAGTAAAGGAGGTCCCTTCAAAATAAAATAGTTTCTTTCTCTCTCAGAAATAATGTATGTAGTATCCCAGAGCTAGTATGGCACACCACAGTGTTGTGAACCAAGACTTCTGTCTTGTTGCTCTAACATGTATGGCTTCCACTCCCAGGATATATCATGGTCTTAGGCAGCTGCCGTAGCTCCAGCCATTACACTGCTATTCCAACCAAGAGAAATGTGGAAGAGAGAAAGAACTGGCAATGGGTGCATGCCAGCTATCTTTTATAGGGTTTCCTGGAAGCTGTCATCTTACTGGCCAGAACTTCATTATTTTTTTCTGGAATAGAGTCTCATTCTGTCACCCAGGGTGGAGTGCAGTGGCACAATCATGGCTGACTAAAGCCTCGACTTCCCAGGCTCAAGGATCCTCCCACTCCAGCCTCCTGAGCAGCTGGGACTACAGGCTATGCCACCACACCCAGCTATTTCGTAATTTTTGCAGAGGCAAGGTTTTGCTATGTTGCCGTGGCTGATCTCAGACTCCTGGGCTCAAGTGATCCTCCAGCCTTGGCCTCCCAAAGTGCTGGGATTACAGGTGTGAGCCACTGCGTCCAGCCCAGAACCGAATCATATTACCATACCTCACAGTAAGGGAGCCTGGCGAATGTCAGCTTTATTCCATTTAGCAATGTGCCAAACGTAACACTTGGCAGGGGGGACTTAACTACCAAGGAAGTGGGAAGGGGCAGAAATTAGAGATCACTAACTGTCTCTTCCATATAGATAAATTAACAGATGAATGAGGCAAGGCATGGTGGCTCATGCCTGTAATGCCAACACTTTGGGAGGCCTAGGCAGGAGGATCGCTTGAGCCCAGGAATTAGAGACCAGGCTGGACAACATACGGAGGCCTCGTCTCTACTAAAAACAATTTTTTTAATTAGCTGGGCATGGTGGCACATACCTATAGTCCCAGCTACTTGGGAGGCTGAGGTGGGAGGATTGTTTGAACCTCAAAGGTTGAGACTGCAGTCAGTTGTGATTGTGCCACTGCATTCTAGCCTGGATGATAGAGCAAGACCCCATCTCAACAACAACAACAACAACAACAACAACAACAACAACGAAACCCAACCAACTAACCAACAAACAGATGAGCACAGAGCAGTGATACAGGCTGAGAACCATGTACAGAAAAGGGAGCCATCAGCTTAGCTTGAAGTGGCCAAGAAAAGCTACATGGAGCTCAAATGGGGGTTCTTTGGGTGCCATTTACAGAAACCATCAGGCAGACAGTGAATTGTTCCTTCATTATCTATTCTCTCCTTCTTCCATAGAATAGGATTTCAGCTGTCCAACTAAGACCTATATTCCCAGACTGTCTTGTAGCTAGGTGGGGGTTATTATTAAGTTTTGGCCAATGAGTTGTGAGCAGAAGTAGTGTATAGCATTTCTGAGTCTTGCCCTTCTAAATCCTGAGCATATTCCTCCCTGGTATGTAGGTGTGGTGCTGGGAGCTAGCTTTGATCTTGCAGAGAAAAGCAATACCTTAAGACATGGACTGCTGGGAAACAGAGAGAGAAAAAGCCTGGTTACCTGGATGTCCTAGTGCCTCAGAGCCCCCAGCCTTCCTGGACTGCCTGCCTACAGATATAATAAGTAAACTATCCTGTTGGAGCTATATTTGGGGGTCTTTTGAGCAGCAGCAGCAGTATAGCCTGTGCTGTAAATAATTTATTACTCAAGCTATTTGAAGGAAAAAAGAAAAGAGGACAATAAAGGGGTACTATGCAACCCAAGCAGTGGAAAATGCTGCCCAGCCTTAGGGAGGAAAAGGAACTAGGAATTGGAGTCTGGGTGGAAACCCACATATACTTTTTCTGACTCTCATCCCTGCTTTGCTCTGCACACCTGCTTCGGTTGTCTGTCCCCTGCAGAACAGCTTTGTCTGATTCTGCACTTACACAGCTCTTAGGGCTGCCCCACCGTTTCCAGTGTATTTGTTATTGTTCTAGACACAGGTCAGCAATAAGCAGTGGTTTCAATCCCACTTTCAGATTCCTGAGAGGAAGGATCAGATTTGCTTGTCCCGGGTCAGGAGTTCATCCGCGGAGCTGTCAGCTAACTATGAGCAAGACAGTGAGGGTCAAATACTATCAACTGGGGGCTGGGCGTGGTGGCTCATGCCTGTAATCCCAGAACTTTGGGAGGCTAAGGTGGGCGGATCACCTGAGGTCAGGAATTCGAGACCAGCCTGGCCAACATGGTGAAATCCCTGTCTCTAATAAAAATACAAACATTAGCCAGGCGTGGTGGTGGGCAGCTGTAATCCCAGCTACCCAAGAGGCTGAGGTAGGATAATCACTTGAACCCAGAAGACGGAGGTTGCAGTGAGCCGAGATGGTGTCACTGGACTCTAGCCTGGGCAACAGAGTGAGACTCCATCTCAAACAACAAAAACACCTATCAGCTGGCTACCTGGACCCCAACCCATGGAATGACAGAATTTTTGGACATGGTCACGGCTCTTGGACTGGGAAGGACCTCCTGATATGGTTTGGCTCTGTGTCCCCACCTAAATCTTATCTCGAATTGTAATCCCCACGTATCGATGGAGGGACCTGGTGGTAGGTGACTGGATCATGGGGGCAGTTTCTCCTGTGCTATTCTCACGATAGTGAGTTCTCAAAAGATTTGATGGTTTATAAGTGGTAGTTTCCCCTGTGCTCTCTCTCCTGCTGCCTTGTGAAGAAGGTACTTGCTTCTCCTTCTCCTTCCACCTTGACTCTAAGTTTCCTGAGGTTTTCCCAGCCAGGTGGAACTGTGAGTCAATTAAAGCTCTTTTGCTTATAAATTACCAAGTCTCAGGTGGTATGTTTATAGCAGTGTGAGAACAGACTAATGCAACACCCAAAGCATCTACTCTGCAGGGTAAAATCCAAATTCCTTAGTTTGATGTATAACACCTGGTGCAACCTGATTCCACCCCATTTTCTCTCTCACCTGCCTTCCCTACACACATACCCACTCCCCACAATGAACATACCTTATCTCCCACAAGACTACAGGTCTCTGCACATGCTGTTCACACTCTGGAATTTTCCTCCTTTTCTGCTTGGTTAGCTTCTACGCTTGCTTCGAGAGCCTACTCAAATGTTGCATTCTCTTGAGTAGACAACTTGATTCTAAGTTTCATTTTACTGGAATTTTATCAGCTTAATTGCCATTGTGATAACACTTGTCATCCCTGAGGGATGTAATGGATGTCTCATTAACATGAAATGTGCACAGTAAACTGCTACAGGACCTTCTACTCACCAGAGATTTCTATGAACTGGCATTTCTAAACTATGCAATTGCAATTGATGGCAACACGAGAAGATACAAAGTTGTTTCACAAATCAATTAAAAATAAAGTGAGGTGTGAAAGAGAGAGATACTTTCTGACCAGACTGCTAGTTGCCCCGTTTTTATTTTATTTTATGTTTTATTTGAGAGGGTCTTGCTCTGTCACCCAGGCTTGGGTGTAGTAGTGCCATCATAGCTCACTGCAGCTTTAAACTCTTGGGCTCAAACAATCCTCTTGCCTCAGCCTCCTGAGTAGCTGGGACTACAGGCGTATACCACATGTCCAGCTAATTTGTCCATTTCTTTATTTTTGTAGAGACGGAGTCTTGCTATGTTGCCCAGGCTGCCCGACATTTCTAACTAGGCTCATCACTGCCTAGCAAAAGGCTACATTTCCCAGCCTTCCTTGTAGCTATTTGTGGCCATAGGAGTAGGTCCATGCCCTAGAATGTGAATGGAAGTGCTAGGTGTGACTTCTGTGTTTCTTGCTTAAAAGCAAAATTGCATGCCCTCCACTTTTTCTCTTCCCTTCTCCAGGGTGAAGCATGGATGAGGTTATGACTCAGCTTTGACCATGTGGCCAAAGACAACATCCTAGGAACTGTGAGGCAAGGGGATGTGAGGAAGCCATGGCCCTGACTAACCTGATGGAGCTGAGTATCCCGACCAGTCTGGACCATCCACCCCTGGACTTTTGCTGGAGAAATAAATTAATTGTATCTTCTTTAAACCTCTGAGTAGCTTATCCAGTATCTTATGTACCTCTCATATGTATAATTATATCTTACAATTAAGATTAGCAGTTTAGCAGCTTAGCCAATGCTATGGATATGGATAATTTTATATATATAAATGTTAAATAATTTTATATCTATATATGTATACATAAATTTATATCTATATTACATATAAATTTATAAATTATTTATACAAAAATTTATACATAATATAAACATAATTTTATATCTATATTATGTATATATACATTTATACATAATATAGATAAAAAATTATATCTCATATATAATTATATATAATATAAACATATACCTTATATATATAATTATCCATATCCATAGCATTGGCTATGAAATATATGTGTTTCATATATATTTCATATATAGCTGCTAATTAAGATTAGTAGTCTTGCCTTGGTAGCTCACAACTGTAATCCCAGCACTTTGGGAGGTTGAGGAGGGTGGATGGCTTGAGCCCAGGAGTTCAAGACTAGCCTGAACAACATGGTGAGACGCCATCTCTATGAAAAATACAAAAATTAGCTGGGTGTGGTTGCCTGCACCTGTAATTCCAGCTACCCAGGAGGCTGAGGTGGAAGGATCATTTGAGCCTGGGAGGTCGAGGCTTCAGTGAGCTGTGATCGCACCACTGCACTCCAGTGTGGGTGACAGAGTGAGACTCAGTCTCCAAAAAAAAAAAAAAATTTAGCAGCTTAGCCATAGCAGCTTAGCCAATGCTATAAATATGAATAATTATATGCATCATTTATATATAATTATCTGCAATTAATATAAATATATCATACATAATTATATATGAAATATAAGTATATAATTATCCATATCCATAGCACTGGCTAAGCTGCTATGACAAATATACATACATATATACACATGTATAACGTGTATATCTATATGTTTATACTACATAATATATAATAGCATATGTGTGTATATGTATGCACACATATTTGTTGTAGCAGCTTAGTCAATTTTTTTTTTTTTTGAGTCGGACTCTCGCTCTATTGCCCAGGCTGGAGTGCATTGGCATGATCTTCAGCTCACTGCAACCTCTGCCTCCTGGGTTCAAGCAATTGTCCTGCCTCAACCTCCCAAGTAGCTGGTATTACAGGTGTCTGCCACCACACCCAGCTAATTTTTGTATTTTTAGTAGGGATGGGGTCTCACCATATTGGCCAGTCTGGTCTCTTGGCCAGGCTGGTCTCGAACTCCTGACCTCATGATCTGCCTGCCTCAGACTCCCAAAGTGCTGGGATTACAGGCGTGAACCACCGCGCCCGGCTGCCAACGTTTTAACATAGCAGCTTAGCCCTTTCCTAGGCAGAGCAAGCCATGCAATTCTCTGGAACAGAGGTGAAATCTCTGTCATCTTTTCATTTCCAGCCCCCGGATAGCCCCTTACAAATAACGAATGTTCAATAAACCTCTGCTGATTGAATGTGTGCCTGAACTGGCAAGAACTAAGGCAGTAAAACATGAGTTGGGCCAAATATGAAGGGCCTGGGATGTACCAGTTAGGAACTTGGACTTTGCTCTTGCCCACACACATTTTGGTGCCATCAAAGGTGTAGGGAAAAAGAACCTCACTTTTTTAGGCTTCCCTGAATCGTGTTGGCTGGGATGACACCTGCTGGCAAATTGAAATACTGCAGCCTCAATCCGTCTCCGCCAGAGATCGAGGAAGCCGTTGTTAAATATTGTTAAGTTACAAATAGGAGGTGCTGAGGAAAATATGACGAATAGCAATAGTTTGGAAATACTCTGGGCTAGTCATGGTAATGGGTGCCATAGTGGGGATGCAGAAACCTTTTGACATAGTTCTGTGATGGTGTTTCAGGGTTTGGTTTTGTTTAGAGATAGTCTCTGTCCTTTGATCTTGATAAGCTGTAAAATGCCTCTCTCACATTTTCTTCTTCCTGGAATTGATTCTTCGTTATCTATTTGCATAGCTTTTGATTTTTCTCATTTCTGCCAAAGGGGTTAATAACCATGACAATATTATTTGAGTCAACTTGTGAATTTGATTAAAAACAACGCAAAAGGCCGGGCGCGGTGGCTCAAGCCTGTAATC
>NW_012115522.1:1164049-1165914 GCF_000951035.1 Colobus angolensis palliatus
TCACACCCGACCAATCAGATAGTAAAGACAGCTCACTAAAATGCTAATTAGGAAAAACAGGAGGTAAAGAAATAGCCAATCATCTATTGCCTGAGAGCACAGTGGGAGGGATAATGATCGGGATATAAACCCAGGCATTCGAGCCAGCAACCGCTACTCTCTTTGGGTCCCCTCCCTTTGTATGGGAGCTCTGTTTTCACACTATTACATCTTGCAACTGCACTCTCTTCTGGTCCGTGTTTGTTACGGCTCAAGCTGAGCTTTCGCTCGCCGTCCACCACTGCTGTTTGCCACCATCACAGACCCCCGCTGACTTCCATCCCTCAGGATCCGGCAGGATGTCCGCCTTGCTCCTGATCCAGCGAGGCGCCCATTGCTGCTCCCTATCGGGCTAAAGGCTTGCCATTGTTCCTGCATGGCTAAGTGCCTGGATTCGTCCTAATCAAGCTGAACACTAGTCACTGGGTTCCAGGGTTCTCTTCTGTGACCCACGGCTTCTAATAGAGCGGCAACACTCAGAACCCCAAGTCAGAAAACACGAGGCTTGCCACCATCTTGGAAGTGGGCTGCCTCCATTTTGGAAGTGGCCCGCCACCATCTTGAGAGCTCTGGGAGGAAGGACCCCCAGTAACACCAGGAGGCAGAGGTTGCAGTGAGCCAAGATAGTGCCATGCACTCCAGGCTGGGCAACAAGAGTGAAACTCCATCTCAAAAAAAAAAAAGAAAGAAAGAAGTGAGGGGAAGACAGATGTGAATGAGGGACGGAGGTTAGGAAAGGGCCCATACCTGGGGAAGCAGGGCTTGATTAAGCATTGAAAGGTGACACCGATGGCAAACAATGCAAAGTGGGCTCACTCCCATCAACTCTGGCACCCTTTTCTGATAACACTTCTCCTGGCCTCTTTAAATGACAAAGGCCTGTCCCTTGAGTTCATTTTTAAAATACCTGGTGATAGCCTGGGCAACATAGCGAGACCCTGTCTCTACAAAAAATGAAGAAATTAGCCAGGCATGGTGGCTCATACCTGTAATCCCAGCTACTCGGGAAGCTGAGGTAAGAGGATCTCCTGAGCCCAGGAGTTTGAGACTGGAGTGAGCTATGATTGCACCACTGCACTCCAGCTTGGCAGACAGAGCAAGACCCTGTCTCAAAAACAAAATCTCCCAGCTATAGATCCATGGCTTAGTCCTATTGGGGAATGTGGCAGCCAGCCTCCAAGATGGCACCCTGTGGAGAGTGGCAGCCTGCCTCTGGGATGGCAGCCTCCAAGGAGACACTCTCACCTCCTGGTTTTGTCTGTTTGTGTGTAGCTCCCTCCCCCACTGAGAAGGGCCAACCTGTGTAACTTCCCTGGTAACTGGCCACCTCTCCACCTCTGAGTTGATGAAACAGGACACCAGCATTTCCACTGTGGCTGTCACGTCATCCAGAAGCCCAGTTGAACCAATGTCTAAAATAAATACACTCAGCCCTGCTGAAAGTAAGAGGGGTACCCTTCGGTCATGGTTTGTACAGAGATTTTTTGGGGCACACGATTCCTACAGTGAATGAAGTTACAAATAGCAGGCAGCTGCCACTAGAAGGGGCCAAAGGCTTCCGCCCACTTGTTGAAATGTTTTCATAACCACGCATGTCTGTGCATTGAAGAGGGACCTGGAGCTTTCTGGGTGCTTGGTTCCAGCTGCTGGACAAAGCCGGGCTTTCAGATCCAGGCAGCAACAGAGGCTGGAACGAAGTCTTCAGACTCAATGTCCAACTCCTGGCTGGGCATGGTGACTCACACCTGTAATCCCAGCACTTTGGGAGGCCAAGGCAGGCAGATCACCTGAGGCCAGGAGTTTGAGGCCAGCGTGGCCAACAGGGT
>NW_012115522.1:1166589-1167826 GCF_000951035.1 Colobus angolensis palliatus
AAAAAAAAACAAAAACAAAAAGGTCCAGCTCCTTTGCACACTCCCTGTCTGTTTTCCAGGCAGGCAGGTAATCTACAGTTGCTGGCATCTGATGCTGCTCCCTGGGCTCTAGAATCTTTAGATGGGCCAGGTCTTCAGCCCATCACTGGCTCTGTTAACTCCATACCTGAACCTGTCCTTCCTCTCCCTCCCAACTGCAGCGAGAAGGTCATTACTGCATGTCCTCAACACCTCAATGCAGGGAAGTGTGGCAGAACCAAGTATAAATATTTAGAGTGGCAAATAGGAGGTCCTTGCTCTCTGGAGCCAAGCGTGTGTTTCTGTCCTGCCACCAAGTGATCAGGGAGGTTGGATGGGACAGTAGGAGCTTGGGGCTAGCCAGGAGGTCTACCAAGGGCAAGGTGCAGTGAGACTACAGAGCTCAGAGGGCTGTGCCTCTGCCTCTGAACACAGTATTTACCTGGGTGGGTTTCAGTAGCTCCTGTTTCACCCTAATGGAGACTCAGAGGCTTGGGCTGATGATGGGAGAGGACTGATCTGAGTGTGAGGCTGCTGGTGTAGTGTGTGAGTGAGTGTGTGTGTGACTGTGTGTGTATGTGAGTGCATGTGTGGGTGTGTGCGTGTATCTGTGTCTGTGTGGCAGAAAGTGGTGTTTAAGCCCAGAAAAACTTCCCAGTACTTTATTATTGAGGGAGAACACTGAGGAGAGAGGCTAGCCACACACACACAAAAAATGAGGCGGGAGGACTATTTTCCAGTGTCTGTGGTACCCCAGGACTGGACAAGATCTTTCCTGCTCGTTACCAAAGTTCATTCAAATGATCCCAGGGTTGGATGCATGAGAGGGCACAGGGTGCACCACAGAGGGGTCGGGCACTGATAAAAAAAGGAAGGAAAGTTCCTAGAAATAGAGCTGAAATCAACTGCTCAGGAGGCATGAGCAGGTTCAGGAGAGCTGGGTGGCTACCCAAGCTAGGGCACTGTGCACACTGGATGCCCAGGGAGAGGAAGGAGATGGGGAGCAGGGGGGGAATAAGGGAAAGACAAAAGAGGAAGGTCAAGGTCAGAGCAGCTGACCCTGTATTCCCAGACTCCACCACACTACCTACCATGGGTGCCTGCCCTTCTCTAAAGAACATCAGGAGAGTAACCCCAGCACTTTGGGAGGCCGAGGCAGGCAGATCACTTGAGGTCAGGAGTTCAAGACCAGCCTGGCCAACATGCTGAAACCCCATCT
>NW_012115522.1:1167876-1168486 GCF_000951035.1 Colobus angolensis palliatus
TACTAAAAATACAAAAGTTAGCCAGGCATAGTGGTGGGTGCCTGTAATCCCAGCTACTTGAGAGGCTGAGGTATGTGAATTGCTTAAACCTAGGAGACAGAGGCTGCAGTGAGCCAATCGCACCACTGCACTCCAGCCTGGGCGACAAAGCGAGACTCCATCTCAAAAGAAAACACAAGACATTAGGAGAGAAATTGAACACAGATTCTATGTTGGACAATAATATTGTACCAATATCGAACATCTTAGGCATAATAATGGTATTGTGGTCATGTGGGAGAATGTCTTTGTTGTTTGGAGCACGGACTGAAATGTTTAGGGATGAAGTGTATTGGTATGCGCAACTTTCAAGTAGGTCAGTAAAAAGAAAAGAAGAGAGACAGAAAGAATGAAAGCCAGTATGGCAGAACGTTAACGATGTAGAGGTCTAGGTCAAGGGTCCAGGGGGCTTCATGGTACTATATTTAAGTTCTTCTCTAGGCTCAAAATTTCAAAAAAAAAAAAAGTTAGGGGAAACAAATTACTGGTGCATGACAACATGGATTAATCAACATGCTAATTAAAAAAGAAACAGACAGCCAGGCGCAGTGGCTCATGCCTGTAACGCCTG
>NW_012115522.1:1169781-1180840 GCF_000951035.1 Colobus angolensis palliatus
TGTGTGTGTGTGTGTGTGTGTGTGTGTGTAGCCCCCTCTCCCACTGAATAGAGTCAACCTGTGTAACCAATAAGATACTGTGTAAGTGATACTCTGCATGTGTGTGTGTGACTCTGAAACTAGGTCATAAAAGACACTGCAGTGTCCACCTTGCTCCCTCTTGGATATTTGCTCTGGGAAAAACCAACCCTATGGAGGCATCCACCTAGCAAGGAACTGAGGCCTCCTGCCAACAGCCAGCACATCTGCCAGCTGTGTGAGCAATCCACCTTGGAAACAGCTCCTCCAGTCCCAGTCAATTTTTCACATGATTGCAACCCTCGCTGACATCTTGACCAAAACCTCCTGAGAGACCTCAAGTTGGAATCATCCTGCTAATTCAATCCCGAATTCCGTGCCTGCAGAAACCCTGAGATAATAAATGTGTCTTTCTGTGTTAAGCCAGTAAGTTTTGAGGCTAAGCCACCAGAGATAACTATTACCAAAAGGGACACTGGGACCTCCAGAGGACGCCGAAGGAGGCTATGGGCAGGTGTGGTCCGCCTTCTTGTGGTGAACCCCAGAGGCTTTCTCCTCTGCCCACAGACCTCACCTTCCCTCCTGGTTCTCATTCACAGCAGCCCAAGACTGAGAAGTATTTTCCTTTGCCATTCTGGCCCATTGTCACACTGAGTCACCAAACTCTTTCAAGACTCTGCTGTCTCACACCACCCCCATCCCACGCTCGCGAGGGGAATTCAACCCTCTCTACACATTTGCCTCAGGACCTCATGGTACCCCACAGCACCTTAAAGACAATTACTTCTTGGACCTGAGAAGTTCCCAGGTGTCACACATTAAAAGTTATTGCCAACATCCCACTTACATTTTCCTCCCCAACTGGAGCCTCTCATCTACAGGGAATCTCTCCATCCACAATCAGTTTTTGTGGCAGAGAGCATCTTCCTATAAAATAAAGTATAATTTTTTTTTTTTTAAGAAACAGGGTTTCACTCTGTCACCCAGGCTAGAGTGCAGTGCCACAACCACAGCTCACTGTGGTCTTGAACTCCTGGGCTGAAGCAATTCTTCTGCCTCAGCCTCCTGAGTAGCAAGGACTACAGGTCCCTGCCACCACACTCAGCTAATTTTTAAGTTTTTTTGTAGAGACAGGGTCTCACTACTTCACCCAGGTTGCTCTCGAACCCCTGGCCTCAAGCGATTCTCCTGTCTTAGCCTCCCAAAATGATGGCATTACAGGCATGAACGACTGCACCCAGCCTAAACATGTTTTTATTATGAAGGTAATACATGCTCATTTTAGCATTTCCATTAAGTGGAAAATATAGCGATCACTGTTAAGGCTGTGTGCGTGTGTGTGCGCACACGTGTATTCCCAAAGCAAATCCACTATAAATAATTTAGGACTAAATGAAGCTCTGAAGTAATTTGCTTTGTCACAGCCAAAGCTTTACAGCCAACATATTTTCAACCTGGAGGTTTTTTGTATTAAAGGTATATTCTGGCAAACAACTTAAATCTCTTAGAAAGAATATGGATACAGTTAAAAGTGGGGGGAAGTGGATCTTTGTGGTCCTTTCTCTGTCTGACCAGAAAGGAATGGCCAGCAGGTGGGGAGATCAAGGAGAAGGACGTGACCCCCTACACCTGCACACCGCTTGGCCCTTTGCTCACGGCTTCGCACGAGGTCTCTGTGAATCCCCTCAGATGTCTGCTGACCCTGGCAGCCAGATCCACGGCCCTTCTATTCCACACAAGTGCCAGAGCTGTGCTCAGACCCAGGTCCCTCTGAGGCCACAGCCCATGTATTTAGTTTGCAAGGGTTGCCGTAATGAAATATCACAAAGGGGCCAGGTGTGGTGGCTCACCACTATAATCCTAGTAGTTTGGAAGGCAGAGGTGAGAGGATCACTTGAGGCCAGGAGTTTCAGACAAATCTGGACAATATAGCGAGATCCCATCTCTACAAAAAATTTTACAAAGAGTTGGGCATGGTAGCGCCTACTGTAGTTCCGGCTACTCAGAAGGCTGAGAGATGGGAGGATCCCTTGAGTCCAGGAGGGTGCAGTGAGCTATAATTACACCATTGCATTCCAGCCTGGGTGACAGAGTGAGACCCTGTTTCTTTCCTTTTTTCTTTTTGAGAGGGAGTTTCGCTCTTGTTGTCCAGGCTGGAGTGCAGTGGCACAATCTCGGCTCACCGCAACCTCCTCCTCCCAGGTTCAAGTGATTTTCCCACCTCAGCCTCCAGAGTAGCTGGGATTACAGGCATGCACCACCATGCCTGGCTAATTTTGTATTTTTAGTAGAGACGGGGGTTTCTCCTTGTTGGTCAGGCTGGTCTCGAACTCCCAACCTCAGGTGATCTGCCCACCTCAGCCTCCCAAAGTGCTGGGATTACAGGAGTGAGCCAATGCACCCAGCTGAGACCCTGTTTCAAATAAAAATAAAATCACAAAGAAAGTGGCTTAAAACAATAGAAATTTATGCTCTTGCAATTCTGGAGTCTAGAAGTTGAAAGTCAAGGTGTCAGCAGGGTTGGTTCCTTCTTAGGGGCCTGTATTTTTCTGTTCTCACACTGCTAATAAAGACATGCCTGAGATCAAATCATCTATAAAGTAAAGAGGTTTAATGGACTCACAGTTCCGCATGGCTGGGGAGACCTCACAATCATGGAGGAAGGTGAATGAGGAGCAAAGTCGCATCTTACATGGTGGCAGACAAGAGAGCGTGTGCAGGGGAACCCCCCTTTATAAAACCATCAGATTTCATGAGACTTATTTACTACCAAGAGAAGAGTATGGGGGAAACTGCCCCCATTATTCAATTATCTCCACCTGGCCCTGCCCTTGACATATGGGGATTATTATAATTCAAGGTGAGATTTGGGTGGGGACAGAGCCAAACCATATCAGGGCTCTAAGGGAGAATCTTCCATGCCTCTCTTCCGGCTTCTGGCAGTGGTCACCATCCTTGACTCTCCTTGGCTTGTAGACAAATGCATCACTCCAAGCTCTGTCTCCATCGTCTCCATCTCCATTTGTGTGTATGTCTCTGTCTTCACATGGCCTTCTTATAAGGACACCAGTCACTGAATGTAGGGCCCACCCTAATCTAGTGTGGCTTCATTTTACCAAGTTACATATGCAAAGGCCCTAATTTGAAATAAGGTTGCATTCTGAGGTTCTGGATGAATATGGCTTTGAGGTGGGGTTGTTGGGGGCACTAGTCTATCTAGTACATCAACGTTCAAACATTATACTTTTTAGCCATCAACAATGACAGCACCTGGGTATCCCTGATGGATAAGTCCCTTTATTGTGAGCAATAAAGGGAAGAAGTGAAAAAAAAAAAAAGAAAGTCTTTAAAGTTGAACTCTGCTGAAATACACTTGACTAAAGTTTTGTGGAGGCCCCAGGAGAGCACGGATGAAGATGTTGCTGACTTCCCTGTTGCCTTGGAGAAACCAGAGGAGCAGTTCCTTGCAGGGGGAAACCCTCTAAGACATGGATAATGAAAGCAAACCTCATGGAAACATAAGGCCTGGATCACAGCTAATTCAGACAAGAAAATAGTGCAATGAATATTATGCAACCTATAAAATTGTCTTTAAGAAGAGTTCTTAGGTATATGGGAAAATGCTTATGCTGTAATATTAAACAACAACAACAACAACAAGCCAGCATTCAAAATTGTCTTTGCAACATGAGCTTAACTATGCATAAAGGGGAAACATTCCCAGAAAATAAGTCTGGTGCCAACTGAGACATGAGGAGATAGAAGCAGAGCACTGTTGCCTTTTATTTTATATGCTTTTGTATTGTTTGATTTGCCCCCAATAATAATGTAGTACTTTTTGATCTTTGCTTTATTAATTCTTTTTTTTTTTTTTTTTTTTTTTTTTTTAAAGAGAGAGGGTCTTGCTCTTTCACCCAGGCTGAAGTGCAGTGGTGTGATCATGGTTCGCTGCAACCTCCACCTCCTGGGCTTAAGCCATCCTCCCACCTCAGCCTTGCAAGTAGTGGGGAATATAGGCACCAGCCACCACGCCTAGCTAATGTTGTTGTTTTTTGTAGAGACAAGGTCTCGCTATGTTGCCCAGACTAATCTCAAACTCCTGTCCTCAAGCAGTCCTCCCACCTCAGCCCCCTAAAGTGCTGGGATTACAGGTATGAGTCACCCCACCCAGCCATAGTACTTTTTAAAAATAAGCTTTGTACTTAAGAATAGTTTCAGATTTACAGAAAAGTTACAAAGATAATAGAGTTCCCATATGGTATCCAGTTTCCTCAATTGTTAACATTTTATATTTGTCACAAGTAATGAACGAACATTGATACATTATTATTAACTAATGTCCAAACTTAAATGGGGTTTCGCAAGTGTTTTTCTAATGTCCTTTCTCTGTTCCAGAATCCCATCCAGGATACCACATTATGTTTAGTGGTCATGTCCCCTTGTGACTGTGGCATTTACTCAGACTTTCCTTGTTTTTGATGACCTTGACAGTTTTGAGGAATACTGGTCAGGTATTTTGTAGAATTTCCCTCGATTTGGATTTGTCTGCTGTTTTTCTCATAATTAGACTTGGGTTATGAATTTGGAGGAGAAAGACCACAGAAGTTAAGTGCCATTCACATCACATCATATCCAAGGATACATTACTTTTGTAATGAAACATACGATGAAATATTAAACAAGGCCAGCATTCACAATTGAATATATAAGTTTTATAATGAAACATACAATGAAATATACAATGAAAAGGATATATTACATTTGTAATGAAATGTACAATGAAATATCATTTCTTTTTGTTAGTTTTTGTTTGTTTGTTTGTTTTGGTTTGTCTTTTTCTAGAGACAGGGTCTTGCTATGTTGCTCAGGCTGGTCTTGAACTCCTGGGCTCAAGTGATTCTCCCATCTCAGCCTCCCAAAGTGCTGGGATTACAGGCGTGAGCCACTGTGCCCAGCAAAACATATTCTTAAATAGGATTACGCCAAAAAACTGTTTGACTCTGGGTGGTGGATTATAAGGATTTTCTAAATATTTTCCTTTACAGCTTTCTATAAAAAGCATACAATATATTTTATAATTTAAAAAATTAATTTAAAAAATCCTACCGTAAATACTCAAACTGCCTGGCTGTGGAGACGGGAGGGAGGGAGGGAAGCATCCCGGGGCCTCAGCCTGGCCTGCGTGGGAGCAGAAAGTGTCAGAGTGATGGGGAACACACCAGGACTTGGCTGCATGCTGGGAGCAGTCAAGATTACTTATGGCAGGACAGAAAGTAACAGCAACAAAAGCAGAGCGAGGGCCAGGGCTGGGAAGACAGCTCTAATGAGAACATTGAGATGCATTCCAGGCGAAAGGGTAACCCAAAAATGTAAGCAAGCCTAGAGCAGAGATTAGTTATAGCCAAATAAGTCAGGCAGAACTCAGAGGGTGCAGGCGGCTTCGGGGAGGGACAGGCCACCTCTGTGTCTCCAAATCCAGCAACCTGAGGCTTTGTATAAATACTGACTTTTTAGGGAAGACACAGAGGAGCCTCTCTCTTTTTCCACTGGAGGGATTAAGAAGAGTTTATTGATTTTCAAACAGGCTGTTTCTAATCAGGGCTTATTTTAGATCTAATAAGGCTCTTATTTTTTTTAATTGGGTACAGAGAAGGGAATTTAATGTCAGTCTCTGGGTAAAGTATTTTTAATTACTTTGGCTGATGTTATATTGAAACTAAGATTGTAGGTCACGCACAAATCCCAGGGAAATGGTCCTACAAGGATATTCTACTAGAATTAGGGGAGCCTTGCACAGGGTGTCTCCCAGCTCTTGGCCCAGCATGAAAATGACTGGGCAGATGGGCTGGCATCCATAGATGGGGGAAATGATGATAACTTCCAGAGTAAACAAACTGTTTTTTTTTTTTTTTTTTTTTGATAGAGTCTTGCTCTGTTACCCAGGCTGGAGTGCAGTGGCTTGATCTCGGCTCACTGCAATTTCCACCTCCCAGGTTCAAGTGATTCTCCTGCCTCAGCCTCCCGAGTCGCTGGGATTAGAGGCGTGCACTGCCACGCCTGGCTAAGTTTTGTATTTTAGTAGAGGTGGGGTTTTGCCATGTTGGCCAGGTTGGTCTCAAACTCCTGACCTCAGGTGATCCGCCTGCCTCAGCCTCCCAAAGTGCTGGGACTACAGGCGTGAGCCACCGTGCCCAGCCTAAATGACCTTTTTTTTTCCCCTTTAATTTATTTTTTTATTTTTTTAAAATTTAAATTTTTTAATAATAGAGATGGGGTTCACTATGTTGCCCAGGCTGGTCTCGAAATCCTGGGCTTAAGTAATCTTCCTGTGTCAGCCTCCCAAGTGCTGGGATTACAGGCGTGAGCCACCACGCTCGGCCTTTTAATTATAACTGGCAAACTTCTACACATCCTTCAAGACCCAAATCAAGTGTTCTGTGAAGTCTGCTCTATGAGCCATCATAGCAGCTCTGACTTCTGCCCCCACTATGGAATGTCACAGCTACTTTAATTATTGCATTTGTCACATTGCACTACAATCATTAATTTATGGTTCTGCTCCCCCAGTAGACTATAAACCTTAAAGAGCAGAGACTGTAGCTTATTCTCATCTTGTATGCCTTTCTCCTTCAGGGTAGCTCAGTTATTAGAAAACAGAAGGCACTCAAATAAGAAATGCTTTTTCGGCCAGATGCGGTGGCTCCTGCTTAATCTCAGCACTTTGGGAAGTGGGAGGACTGCTTGAGCCCAGGAGTTTGAGACCAGCCTGGGCAACATTGCAAGACCCAATTTCTATAAAAAATAAACAAAATTAGCCAGGTGTCCTGGCACATTCCTGTAGTCCCAGCTACATGGGAGGCTGAAGCAGGAGGATCACTTGAGCCTGGGGAGTCAAAGCTGCAGTGAGCCAAGACAACACCACTGCTCTCTAGCCTGACCGAGTGACAGAGTGAGACCCTATTAAAAAAAAAAATTGCTGGGCACGGTGGCTCACGCCTGTAATCCCAGCAATTTGGGAGGTCGAGGCAGGTGGATCACAAGGTCAAGAGATCAAGAACACCCTGGCCAACATGGTGAAAACCTGTCTCTACTAAAAATACAAAAATTAGCCGGGCGAGGTGGCGTGCGCCTGTAGTTCCAGCTACTCCGGAGGCTGAGGCAGGAGAACTGCTTGAACCCGGGAGGCAGAGGGGTTCAAGAGGTTGCAGTGAGCTGAGATCGTGCCTCTGCACTCCAGCCTGGTAACAAAGCAAGACTCCGTATCAACGAAAAAAATTTAAAAAGCTTTTTCCCTGAGTAATAGACTTAGCTAATCCTTCTGTAGATCTGGTGTGTCTAGATGTACTGTCACATGTGCATCTAGTCAATTTTAGATTTACTAACTTTATGAGGATTCATTGTTGAGCACTTCCTATGAGTGTAAGTTCTGTTTTAGACATAAAACTTCTGTGCAAGCTTGTGTAATCATGCTGTGGTGTAGCCCTTGATCTTTAAAGAAATACAATGGAGGAAAATATTAAACCATTAGAAAATAGAAGATGTAATTATAAAAAAATTCTAAGTCAAGTGCCCCCATGCATGATGAAGATGGCGCGTGTCGAGGGGCTGAGGCAGGGGAAGTGGCAATGGCTGGAGTCATCAGGAAGGGCTTTCTGGAGAAGTGGGGGTTGGGTTGAGACATGGAAGACAGGGACAAGCAGCCAGGTGGAAGGAATGGGGGAGAGCTTCAGACCTGCAGAGCAGCCTCCAGGATGGGATGGAGCACAGAGGGGAGGGGATGGTGAAGAGAACAGAGTGGGATTCCTGATTGCAGCTCGGAGTCTTTGAGGTCCACACCTAAGCTGTAGTGTAGGCCAGGGTGACATCACGGACACTCGCAGTGAACCAAGAGGCCAAGTGCTGAGTGAGCACAGCTGACACCAGAAGCTTGCAATGATCTGAGTGAAACTGGGCCCAGGGATATAGCATCAGTAGGCAGACAGTGGGGGCCCTGGAGGCAGCGTCTGGATAACCAACAGGGATGGGGCTATAGGAATTGATGAGATCTGGCAGTGCAGGCACCAGAGCCCCAGGAAGCCGGATGATGCCACCGATTGTTGTGTCCCTATCCCTGCTCCTCCCTCCGAAACAGGCCTCTTCTCTCTATAGTGCTTCATGGCCCTAAGTTATTCCTGAAGACTAAGAAGGGGCAGGAGGAAAGGAAAGGATGGGTTGAGGTGATATCTAGAAAGGAAACAAAATTCTGAGCGGAGGGAATTCAGGAAGAAGCATGGCACTTGGGCAAGGTTTTGCTGGACACCACGCTATGGCTACCTGCTAGCACTGCGCCCTGGGCAGGCTGCCTGATCTCTCTGAGCCTTAGTCTCATTTGTACAACTCAAATGCTCATCCTTCTCTTCTGTTTGTAATTGATGGGTAAATATTGTATATATTCATGGTGTAAAATTTCTTTCTCTCTCTCTCTCTTTATTTTTCTTGAGACAGGGTCTCACTCTGTCATCCAGGCTGGAGTGTGACGGTGCAGTCATAGCTCACTGCAGCCTCGACCTCCTGGGCTCAGGTGATCCTACTGCTTCAGCCTCCTGAGTAGCTGGGAGCACAGGTACACACTGTCACACTTCACTAATTTTAAAGATTACTTTTAGAGACAGGGTCTCGCTATGTTACCCAGGCTGGTCTTGAACTCCTGGGTTCAAGTGATCTGCTAGCTTTGGCTTCCCGAAGTGTTGGGATTACAGGTGAGCCTCTGTGCCTGGCTTCAAGCTATTTCATGCATACATTACCTCGTATATTTATTTTTTGGTGGTGAGAACACGTAAAATGTACTCTCGGCAATTTTCAAGAATACGATACATTGTTATTAACTGTAGTCACCGTGATGTCTGATACGGTTTGACTCTCTGTCCCCACCCAAACCTCACCTCCAATTGTAATCCCCGTGTGTCAGGGGAGGGGCCTGGTGGGGGGTGATTGGATCATGGGGGTGGATTTCCCCCTTGCTATTCTTGTGACACTGAGTTCTCACGACCACATCTGATGGTTTAAAAGTGGTTCTCTTATGGCCAGGTGCGGTGGCTCACACCTGTATTCCCAGCACTTTGGGAGGCCGAGGTGGGCGGATCACCTGAGGTCAGGAGTTTGAGACCAGCCGGACCAACATGGAGAAACCCCGTCTCCACTAAAAATACAAAATTAGCCGGGCGTGGTGGCAAATGCCTGTAATCCCAGCTACTAGGGAGGCTGAGGCAGGAGATTCACTTGAATCTGGGAGGCAGAGGTTGTGGTGAGCCGAGACCACGCCATTGCACTCCAGCCTGGGCAACAAGAGCGAAACTCTGTCTCAAAAAAAAAAAAGCGATTCTCTCCATGTACCCCACCCCTGCCCCACTCCTGCCACCTTGTGAAGAAGGTCCTTGCCTCCCCTTTGCCTTCTGCGGTGATTGTAAGTTTCCTGAGGCCTCCCCAGTCATGTGGAACTGTGAGTCAATTAAACCTCTTTCCTTTATAAATTACCCAGTCTCAGGCAGTTCTTTATAGCAGTGTGAAAGTGAACTAATACAATGTCCAATGCATCTCTTGAACTATTCCTCCTGTCTGATATTTTGTGTTCTTTGACCAACACCTCCCCAGTCCTCCCCGTCAACCTTGTGGTGCAGTTCTTGGGACATAAAGCAAATGAGGCACTTGGCTGCCAGCAACTCACTAGGATCATCTAAAGTGTGCGGAGGGTGATGGCCAAGTTAATTGCAAACAGTTCATCCCGGCACAGCCCTCCCAGCCTCATGGCGACCTGCGGCAGACACACAGCGAGGACTCACTATGTGTGGGATGAAGCTCAGATCCGGGGGTGAGCCCGGGTTGCAGAGTGGCCCCGGCAGCACGGCCACTTTTCTGTGCACTGAGGAGCAGGCGCTCTCATTGGCTGCCTCTCTGCCGTTGATTCGCCAAATCCTCTTTGAGGGCCTACTCTGTGCCAGACCCTGAGTGGGTGCTGGGGACGCGATTTGGTCTCTGCCTCCCTGTGGTCTTTTGGCTTCTGTGCCCTGTCCCTCACTGCTCAGCTCCCCCTGCCTGCATTAGTCAGTGGTCTTTGTGTTTCGAGTGTCTCACTGAAACCCCACTCAAACTAACTGAAGTAAAGGAAGCCATTAGGAGATCCTAGTATAAATCATCCACTGAAAGAAAGGCAGGGGTGGGCATAGAAAATAGAGCGAGGCAGCGGAGAATGAGGCTGGCTTCCGGGTTGACAGACCTAGCTCAACAGGGAGCAAGCTGGGATTTTAAAATAGCTGCAGTTGGGTGCGGCTACTCACGCCTGTCATCTCAGCACTTGGGAGGCTGAGGCAGGAGGATTGCTTGAGCCCAGGAGTTCATGACCATCCTGGGCAACATAGTGAAACTCTGTCTCTACAAAAAATAATTTAAGAATTAGCCAGGTACAGTGGCATGTGCCTGTGGTCCCAGCTACTCAGGAAGCTGAGGCGGGAGGATTACTTGACCCCAGGAGGTCGAGGATGCAGTGAGCCATTATTAGGCCACTGCAATCCAGCATGGGTGACAGAGCAAGGCACTATCTCAAAAAGAAAAAACAAAGAATTGGGTTTTGGTCTCTACTTAACAAAGGAGATTTCTTCCATTATACCTCCCCGAATTCCAAACTCTCCAATATTTTAATAGTGTTATGCTCTAATTTAGAAACTTTGCTCTCATTTGAAATTTACTGAGGATCTGTATAACAATAATATTAATAAATAGCAATTGTCGGCTGGGTGCAGTGACTTATCCCTGTAGTTCCAGCACTTTGGGAGGCCAGGGCAGGAGGACTCCTTGAGGCCAAGAGTTTGTGACCAGCTTGGGCAACATAGTGAGACCCCATCTCTACAAAAATTTAAAAATTAGTCAGGTATGGTGGTGCATGCCTGTAGTCCTAGCTACTCAGGAGGCTGAAGTGGGAAGATTGCTTGGGCCTAGGAGTTTGAGACTTCTGTGAGCTATGATGTCACCATAGCACCCCAGCCTGGGTGACAGAGCAATGCCTTGT
>NW_012115522.1:1182100-1183935 GCF_000951035.1 Colobus angolensis palliatus
ACCCTGGGAGGTGGAGGTTGCAGTGAGCTGAGATTGTGCCACTGCACTCCGGCCTGGGCGACAAGAGTGGAACTCCATCTCAAAAAAATAAATTAAATAAAATAAAACAAAATAAACATTTAACCCTCAATTTTTCTTTTAAAAAATTAGTATTTTCTATTTGATTACTATTGGAAATTGACCATGTCCACATTCCCTCTGTGTTAGTCCGTTTATGTTGCATAAAGGAATACCTGAGGCTGGGTGATTTATAAAGAAAAGAGGTACATTTTGGCTGTACCTCTGCAGGCTGTACAAGTATGGCACTAATATCTGCTTGGCTTCTGGTGAGGCACCAGGGAGCTTACAATCATGGCGGACAATGAGGAGAAGATAGTGTCACATGGCAAGAGCGGGAGCAAGAAAGACAGGGGGGAGGTGACACACTTTTTTTTTTCTTTCTTTTTTGGACAGGGCCATGCTCTGTTGCCCCTGCTGGACTGCAGTGGCACAATCATAGCTCACTGCAGCCTCAAGCCCCTGGGCTCAAGCCATTCTCCCATCTCAGCCTCCCAAAATTCTGGGATTATAAACATGAGTCAGTCCACACTCTTTTAAACAACCATATCTCACGTGAGCAAGAACTCACTCATTACTACAAGGAGGGCACCAAGCCATTCACGAGGGCTGCACCCCCATGATCCAACACCTCCCACTAGGCCACCTCTCCAACACTGGAGGTCAATTTCACCATGAGATTTGGAAGGGACAAACATCCAAACCATGTCACCCTTCCTTTCCTTCTTATCAATTCATAAAACAGAATATACTCCACCTATTGTTCCTCCCCTCACCCCAAATCCTCTTATTCTCATTAAGGAAGAGTTGCCAAATAATAATATTTGATGGCAGTTTCTGATACGAGAAAGAGAATTAGATAGAGGCTGAGGGCACATCCAACAGACGTGGGCAAAGGGCAAGGTCATGTGTATGGGGAAATCTATAAGATATCATCTAGACATTTTTATTTTGACAATACATTCCCTTATTTGAAAAAGTAGTTTTCCAATGTCTCATGGCTGTAATATCAATACTTCTTCCTCTTTTTTTTCCCCCTCTTTCCTTCTGTGAATGGAATAATCCCAAAACTTTGGGAGGCTGAGGTAGGAGCATTGCTTGGAGTCAGGAGTTCGAGACCAACCTGGGGAACATAGCAATACCCCATCTCTACCAAAAATTTAAAAATTAGCCAGGCGTGGTGGCAAGTGCCTGTAGTCCCAGCTACTTGGGAGGCTGAAGTGGGTGAATTGCTTGAGCCCAGGAATTTGAGGCTATAGTGAGCTATGATCATACCACTGCACTCCAGCATGGGCAACAGAGGCAGACCATGTTTCTTAAAAAAACCAACCAACCAACGAAACAAAAAGAAAAATCTGGACCAAACTCACAGCATTAGAGCCATTTTTGTTCTGAACTGCTTTTGGTTCTAATTCAGTTATTGAGTGCTCACTATGTACTATGCTGAGATACCTGGGGAAAGGCCAGGCTTTTACACACTACCTTCTGATATTGTCTTAGGTGAATCAAAGAATAAAATGGAACTAGGCATGGTGCCTCATGCCTGTAATCTCAGCACTTTGGATCGCTTCAGTCTTGGAGTTCAAGACCAGTCTAGGCAACATAGCAAGATCCCATCACTACCAAAAATTTAAAAATTAGCCAGGCACGGTGGCATATACCTGTGGTCCCAGCTAGTTGGGAGGACTGCTTGAGCCCAGGAGTCTGAGGCTGCAGGGAGCTATGATCACACCACTGTACTCCAGCCTGGGTGACAGAATGAGACCCTGTCTCAAAAA
>NW_012115522.1:1185145-1189213 GCF_000951035.1 Colobus angolensis palliatus
AAAGCCTTAAGAATGGATGTACCGGAAACAGTGGCTCCAGCCTGTAATCCCAGCACTTTGGGAGGCTGAGGCAGGAGGATCACTTGAGGCCAAGAGTTTGAGACCAGCCTGGGCAACACAGTGAGACTTCATCTCAAAAATTAAAAAAAGAAAAAAAAAAGAATGAGTGTAGCTGCAACTTCATTTGGTGACACAACATGGGTGAGAAGTATAATATTGGTTGTGAAATATAATACTATTAGCTACCATTTATTAGCACCTCCTGTGTTCCAGGTTTTCTGCTAACTGCTTTGTGTACCTGGTCTCAAAGTCAAATCATCTCACAATCAGTCACAGTGGTTAGTTAGTCAGGGCTAGCACATCTGCTTCTCCACATTCCCTATTGCTCTGTTCATTTCTACTTTATTAATCTTGGTGTAAATACATTCTCAATCTTAACCTCCTGCAAATTACTGTTAGAAAGAGGAAGCATACAAACCAGGGAAACAAATGTTTGGCATGATTTTCTAAAGAGTGATCAATTGTGAAGGCTTTGTTTGTTCTTAAATTCTAAAGACTAGGAGGTGTATTTGTACTTTTTACCAGGAAGGAAAACAACCACCATTCTTGTTGAATTATTTTGCTAATGTTTACTTTGTTGAAACAGTGGTATTTTATGCAAACAAAACAGAAAAGTCTCTTTTTGGGCGTGGCAGGGGGCAAAGGCCTTTCCTCTATTACTAGGAACTGGTTGAGCATCCCTAATCCAAAAAATACAAAATCCAAAATGCTCCAAAATCCCAAACTTTTTGAACACTGACATGATGCTCAAAGGATTGGAACATTTTGGATTTCAGATTTTTGGATTAGGGTGCTCAACTGGTAATTACATAATGTAAATATTAAAAAAAAATAAAAACACTCTCAAATTCAAAACACTTCTGGTCTCAAGCATTTCAGAGAAGGGATACTCAACCTGTATTCTGGAAGGAGGCTTTGTCATTTCCATCACTGACCATGGATCGTAATGGACTTGCGGGGTGTCAAGTCTTCTAGAATGAAATCTGACTTATTCTCCTTTTCAATATAAATCATGTGTAGTCATAGACACATAATCTTTGCACTTGTCCTCAGGAACAATGTATGCAGGTGTGTGTGCATATAAATAAGTAAACCAAAAATAGTATTCTAAGCCAACTGATGGACCCTGTCCCTTTGGCCAAGGACATTCCAAAGTTAACTTGAAAAACTAGTTCAGTCCATGATGGGAAGGGAACATGTCAGACATGCCTCTTCATTCCCTCCTCCCTTTTGCAATTCAGGCCCAGCTGACCAACATTAACATCAACACAGAGACCTGAAGACTGATAGGACAGACTCTTTACGTCTGAAAAGAAACATTTACAGTCTATTCCTTCTGAAGCCTGCTACCTGGAGGCTTCATCTACATAATAAAACTTTCATCTCTACAACCCCTTATCTTCACCCAGACATTCCAGGTCTTTAGAAAAGAACTCTTTCAACCAATTGCCAATCAAAAAATCTTTGAATCTGCCTATGACCTGGAATGCCACCCCCACCTTCCAATGTCCTACCTTTCTAGATGAAACCAATGTACATCTTACATGTGTTGATTACATGTCTCCCTAAAATCTATAAAAATATACAAAATTAAGCTGTAGCCTGATCACCTTGGGCACATGTTCTTAGGATCTTCTGGGGCTGTGTCACAGGCCATTCATTGGTCACTCCTATTAAGGGAGGAGACCACCCCTCATATTGTCTTATGCCCAATTTCTGCCTCCAAAGAAAGAAAAAGTAAAAACTAAATGGCAGAAATGAAATCCACAAGCAGACAGCCCGGCACCACACCCTGGGCCTGGTAATTAAAGATCGACCCCTGACCTAATCGGTTATGTTATCTATAGATTACAGACATTGTACAGGAAAGCACTGTGAAAATCCCTATCCTGTTTTGTTCCGATCTCATTACCAGTGCATGCAGCCCCCAGTCATGTACCCCCTGCTTGCTCAATCAATCACAACCCTCTCATGTGCACCCACTTAAGAGTTGTGAGCCCTTAAAAGGGACAGGAATTGCTCACTCGGGGAGCTTGGCTCTTGCGACAGGAGTCTTGCCGATGTCCCCGGCCAAATAAACCCCTTCCTTCTTTAACTCGGTGTCTGAGGAGTTTTGTCTGCGACAATATTTGGCTCAGAATAAATCTCTTCAAATATTTTACAGTGTTGGACTCTTTTTTTTTGACAAATATGTAGTATATATGTAATCATTTCTTTTTTTTTTTTCTTTTACTTTTTGAGACAGTGTCTCATTGTGCTACCCAGGCTGGGGTACAGTGGCATGATCTTGACTCACTACAGCCTCGACCTCCTAGGCTCAAGCAATCCTCTCACCTCAGCCTACTGAGGTAACTGGGACTACAGGCTTGTACCACTACGCCTGGCTAAGTTTTGTATTTTTAGTAGAGACAGGGTTTTACCATGTTGCCAGGCTGGTCTCAAACTCCTGGGCTCAAGTGATCCTCCCCTTCAGCCTCCCAAGTGATGGGATTACAGGCCTGAGCCACCACTGTGCTTGGCCTGCATCATTTCTTTAAGCTGTTTCACTTCTCCTGAGTAGCCCTACAAAACTACACAAAATAATTATGCACAATAACCTAATTGAAATACAAACTTTTAAAAGAGAATTTAGATTTTTGACAAGAACTCCTGCCACTAGGAAGCCTTTTTGGTTTTTTTGAGACAGGGTTTCACTCTCATTGCCCAGACTGGAGTGCAATGGCATGATCTCGGCTCACTGCAACCTCCGCCTCCCAGGTTCAAGGGATTCTCCTGCCTCAGCCTCCCGAGTAGCTGGGACTACAGGCGTGCACCACCATGTGCAGCTAATTTTGTATTTTTAGTAGAGACACGGTTTCTCCATGTTGGTGAGGCTCGTCTCGAACTCCCAACCTCAGGTGATCCACCCGCCTTGGCCTCCCAAAGTGCTGGGATTATAGGTGTGAGCTACCGCGCCCAGCAGGAAGCCATTTTTGAGGGGTCTTCCGAAATCTGAGAGAGACAACATGACACCTTCACTGGAAGGGCAGGAAAAGCCACTGTCAGCTGGCAACTGGCTCCCATCACTTGGATGGTATTAAGTCCTGCGGTGCTCCCTTTGGGGCTGGGAACTTACCTCCTATCCTGGTTATACCATCTTTGGGAGAGACTTTGGGAACATCAGTGTAGGTTGGCCCTCAGAAATCAGGGGTGTTAACTCAAAGTTACACTCACAAATTTCCAGGTGCCTCCAGGCAAGGTGTAAAAGAAACTACACTTTGGGAGGCCAAAGCAGGAAGACTGCTTGAGGCCAGGAATTTGAGGCCAGCATGGGCAATATAGTGAAACATCATCTCTACATAAACCTTGAAAAATTATCCAGGCATGGTAGCATGTACCTGTAGTCCCAGCTATTCAGGAGGCTACGGTGGGAGGATCACTTGAGCCTGGGAGGTGGAGGCTGCAGTAAGCCATGATTGTGCTTAGGTAACAGAGTAAGACTCTGTCTCAATAAATAAATTAAATTAAATTATGAATAAGAAAAACACTAGTAGAAAATCTAGTAAGGTGAGGCCAGGCACAGTGGCTCATGCCTGTAATCTCAGTACTTTGGGAGGCCAAGGCGGGCAGATTATTTGAGCTCAGGAGTTCAAGTGCAGCCTGGGCAACATGGTGAAACCCCATACCTACTAAAAATACAAAAATTAGCTGGGTGTGGTGGAGCGTGCCTGTAGTCCCAGCTACTCAGGAGGCTAAGTTGGGAGGATCACTTGAATCTGGGAGGCAGAGGTTACAGTGAGCTGAGATCATGTGGGATCACGCCACTGCATTCCAGCCTGGGCAGCAGAGCAAGACTCCCTCTCAGGAAAAAAAAAAGGAAGAAGAAGAAGAAGAAGGAGGAGGAGAAGGAGGAGAAGGAGAAGGAGAAGGAAGAAGGAGAAGGAGAAGGAAGAAGGAGAAGGAGAAAGAAGAAGGAGAAGAAGAAAGAAGAAGAAGAAGAAGAAGGAGGAGGAAGAAGAAGAAGAAGGA
>NW_012115522.1:1190278-1191207 GCF_000951035.1 Colobus angolensis palliatus
AGATCGAGACCATCCTGGCCAACATGCTGAAATCCCATCTCTACTAAAAATAAAAAAAAAAAAATTAGCTGGGCATGGTGGCATGTGCCTGTAGTCCCAGCTACTCAGGAGGCTGAGACAGGAGAATCACTTGAACCTGGGAGGCAGAGGTTGCCGTGAGCCGAGATCGCGCCACTGCACTCCAGCCTGGCAACAGAGTGAGACTCATCTCAAAAAAAAAAAAAGTAGTTGTCTCTTTATGTTGGGATTGTGAATGTGTTTTCCTTTTCTTTCCTTTTTTCCCAAATTTCACGTACTGAATGTGACTTATATTTATAATAAAACTAAAATCTACAAAAAAAATTTCTAGCCTTGTTTCGCAAATTCAAGTGTAATTATTTTTACTCTTTGAGGGGTATGTGCCACCTGGGAAACTTTTAAAGTTTTTCAGAGATTTTGAGGTCTGGCCTGGGGGTGTCAATGCACAGCCAAGGTCAAGGGCTTCCATGGACTCTCATAATCTGGATGTAACCCTTCTGTGAGGTCCATGGCAAATGGGACCCTAGACTAGAATAATCACAGCTGAAGGGAGTGCTCACAGTCATCCACTACTGTATTGAGCACCCCTGACATAACTAACTCCATCTTAGAAAAAGACTCCATTTTATATTTCACAGGGGACTCTGCCAACAAGGATAAGACGTTTTGTTTAATAAACAAATAAAAAGATAAAGACTGCATCCAACCAGATAAAGACACAAACAAGCACACTCTTCCAGGATCAGTTCTCACCAGAGGACTCTGTGACTATAAAAGGTCAGGCTTTCAGCAGCTTGAAATGGCTGTCTTAACTGACACGGTCTGGCAGTCACTCATGATAAGAACTGTGCATCTGCCTCTGAAGGTTCTGCCACCTAAAACACTCTTCCTTTAAAGACCGACCTGGCCGG
>NW_012115522.1:1191497-1229619 GCF_000951035.1 Colobus angolensis palliatus
AAAAAAAAAAAAAAAAAAAAAGAGAGACCAACCTGGACCAGGCCCAGATTCCTTTTGTCTCTGCCACCTAAAACACTCTTCCTTGAAAGACCGACCTGGACCAGGCCCAGACTCCTTTTGTCTCTGCTCCCCTGGTCTGGTCCAAAAACCCTTTCTCCTATCTCCTTTTTCTGAAATTCGGGAATACTTAGACAAGCAAATTCCTTTTCAAATGAGTGGAGTAGGAGACATGGATGATTTCTCTCAGTTCCTGCCCCTCTTTCCTGAGAGCTGCCTCTGTTCAGGAGCAGTAGTTGTGCTTGCAATACAGGACCACATTCTCTGGATCCTAAGAGTTTCAAATTGGGACTGTGAGATGCTACTTAGTCATTCCTGCAGGACAAGCAACAGAAGACACATAAACCAGGGAGCTGAGAGCTGCCACAGTGGATCTTGTGCATGCATAAGCAGCGATCACATGTGACTGCTGAGAGACCTACAGAGCAGACAAATTTGAGAGAGAACGAAAGCACAGGCAGCCAGCGCCGGCTTCCTGGTCCAGCCCTCTGTGGGGCCGGGTATCCTCGGTGCTCTTGGAATCCATGAGCTATCTCCAAGGCCTCCCAGAAAAGGCCTTTTGCTTAAGCTAGTTTGAAGTAGTGTTTTTACCTCTTGACCCCCAAATCCTTAATTAGGAAAAATGGTAACCAAGGCAAAATGCATAACTTAAGCAATAATTAACACCGAGATAGAAATGCGAATGGAAGAAAACATTAAGGATATATTAGTCACCTTTCCCTGTTGAAAATCTCAGAGCAATCATTCTTAGCTTTTTGAGGATGGCAGTAGTCAGAATTTTTTTTCTTTTCTTTTTTTCTTTTTTGAGACAGGGCTTGCTCTGTCATCCAGGCTGGAGTGCAGTGGTGTGATCACAGCTCACTGCAGCCTCGACCTCCCAGGCTCAAACCATCCTCCTGTCTCAGCCTTCCGAGTAGCTGAAACTACAGGCAGGTGCCAGCATGCCTGCTAGTTTTTGTATTTTTTGAAGAGGTGTCTTCCTATATGACCAAGGCTGGTCTTGAACTCCTGGGTTCCAGCAATCCTCCTACCTTGGCCTCCCAAAGTGCTGGAATTATAGGCATGAGCCACTTTACCTGGTCAGTTATAAATTTCTTTATAAAGGATAAGATTATTGATACTCTGTAAATTTACTTTAATTTCTTTACCTGATAGCTCAATTAGAATTATTACTGTTATCATTTGTTCAATAATCTGATATAAATTTTTAATAGTTCAGTCATTAAAATATAGCATTGTGTAGAATTAGTTGAAATTTTATTAACATGTTGTGCACAATTAGTTCACCAAAATCAATGAATTTTACCTTGTGAACATTATTAAAATACTTTCCAAATGCAAATTGTGATGCGTTTGTAAATCAGACTTTGTAAATGTCTTGTTAAAATGGATTACGAATAGTTCACACAGAAATTGAAGAACTTCTTCTGTGGGTTACCCTTGGGTGGCCTCTACTGAACTTGTAATTTATCAAAGAAGGGCCAAGTAGGTGTCAATGAAAAGAGTTAAACTCTGTAAAATATTTGAAGAGATTTATACTGAACCAAATATGAGTGACCATGGCCTGACACAGCCCTCAGGAGGTCCTGAGAACATGTGCCCAAGGTGGTGGGGGTGCAGCTTGGTTTTATACATTTTAGGGAGCATGAGACATCAATCAAATACATTCAAGAAATACATCAGTTTAGTGCAGAAAGGCGGGACAACTCAAAGCAGGGGCTCTCAGGCTATAGGTAAATTTAAACGTTTTCTAATTGACAGTTGGTTGAGTTTGTCTAAAGACCTGAGATCGATAGAAATGAAATGTTCAGGTTAGAATAAAAAATTGTGGAGATCAAGGTTCTTCTGAAGTCTTCTAGTGGCTGCCCTGAGACACAATAAATGACAAGTGTTTCTTATTTAGATGTTTAAAAGGTGCTTGAGTTATAATTAATCTCCTCAGGATTGGGAGGACCTGGAAGAAAAAAATCTAGCTATATTAATAGAGATTCTTTACAGATGCAAATTTTCCCCCAGAAAGAACAGCTTTGCCGGGCCACATCAAGATATGGCAAAGAAACATGTTTTGGGGTAAAATATTTTGATTTTCTTCCTTGTCCTGTGATGTTATGCCAGAGTCAGGTTGGAAAGTAAGCATGATAGATAGTGTTAAATAAAACCCATCTGATGAGGATTTGTGGTTTGTAGGGCATGACTCCCCAGTCCCCTTAGATAGAAATTTGGGCAGGCTGGGCGCGGTGGCTCAAGCCTGTAATCCCAGCACTTTGGGAGGCCGAGACGGGTGGATCACGAGGTCAGGAGATCGAGACCATCCTGGCTAACACTGTGAAACCCCATCTCTACTAAAAAATACAAAAAAACTAGCCGGGCGAGGTGGCGGGCGCCTGTAGTCCCAGCTACTCCGGAGGCTGAGGCAGGAGAATGGCATAAACCCGGGAGGCGGAGCTTGCAGTGAGCTGAGATCCGGCCACTGCACTCCAGCCCGGGTGAAAGAGCGAGACTCCGTCTCAAAAAAAAAAAATTTGGGCAAGATTAAAAAAAAAAATCAAAGCTTAGTTTTCATAGGTATCCAAGTCAGACTGTCTGTATTTGAATCCAGGCTGTACTACTCACCAAATAACCTTGGGCTAGTTATTATATTTGTTTCCCTGACAAGATTTCTCCACTGGAAAATCAGGTATTAGTGGTATCTAATCATAAGGTTTTTGTGAGCTTTTAGGAAGACAATCCATTTAAAGCACCTAGGAAAATGCCTAGGACACAGTAGGTAACCATTAATTTCTTATCTCTATGATTAACATAGAATATTAGTAACTATTGTTAAGCTGCTTCTGTTGAAAGACCCTTTTCCTGACTTGTATTAATCAGGACTTTCTAGAGGGACAGAACTAATAGGATAGATATATATACATATGAAAGGAATTTTATTAAGGAGAATTGACTCACACAATCACAAGGTAAAGTCCCAAGATAGGTTGTCTGCAAGCTGAGGGGCAAGGAAGGTAGCGGTGGATCAGTCGAGTCCCAAAACCTCAAAAGTAGGGAAGCCAACAGTGCAGTCTTCAGTCTGGGCCAAAGGCCGGAGAGCCCCTGGCAAACCACTGGTGTAAGTCCAAGAGTCCAAAAGCTTAAGAACTTGTAGTCTGATGTTTGAGGGCAGGAGGCAGCCAGCAAAGGAGAAAGATGAAGTCCAGAAGACTCAGCAAGTCTGCTCTTCCATCTTCTCCTGCCTGCTTTATTCAGCTGGCAGCTGATTAGATGGTGCTTACCCAGAGTAGGGGTGAGTCTGCCTTTCCCAGTCCACTGACTCAAATGTTCATCTCCTTTGGCAACACCCTCACAGACACACCTACGAACAATACTTTGCACCCTTCAATCCAATCAAGTTGACACTCAGTATTAACCATCACAAGCCTTGTCCTGTGTACTTGTGCTCATAGAGTAAGGGCTAAGGTTGAGTCAAGGTCAAGGTCCAGTCAAGGCTTTCCTCTTGATACGGTTTGACTGTGTCCCCACCCAAATCTCATCTTGAATTGTATTTCCCATAATTCCTACAGGTCAAGGGAGGGACCCGGTGGGAGGTAATTGAATCATGGGGTGGGTCTTTCCCATGCTGTTCTCCTGAGAGTGAATAAGTCTCATGAGATCTGATGGTTTTATAAAGAGGAGTTCCCCTGCACATGCTCTCTTGCCTGCCACCATGTAAGACATCTCTCACTCTTCCACCAAGATTATAAGGCCCCCCCAGCATGCAGAACTGTGAGTCAATTAAACCTCTTTCCTTTATAAATTACCCAGTCTTGGGTACGTCTTTACCAGCGGCATGAAAACAGACTGACACACCTTTCCTGTGAAACTTCCCTGTTTCTCAAAGTGAGTATCCTCTTCAGGTTCCTTGGGCATTCCTCCATACCGAATTGGAATTAACTGTTTAGCTGGGCTCCCTCTCTAGACTGTAGGTACTCTGAAGACAGGAACTGTGTTATTCTCCTCTGAACCCCATAACAGTTTGTTGAATAAATACATGAATAAAAAAGAGCAGAGGCTCTCCTGAGAGAGAGCATAGAAGAGGTTATTGAAAACATGGAAGAAGTTGGGATGAGAATAAAAAGGGTCTCACAAATTTAGGGAAAGACTGATTGTTCTGCAGCCATGGTAACAAACAGCCACCAGAACCAATTTTAAATCTGTTCAATTAATTCGTGACAACTAGCCTCAGTGAATATGCTTTTGCAAACCAACCAATCAATGTCAGCCTTTGCTTATGAAAATCAGCTAATAAGAAAGGATTTGGGGTGGGTGTGGTGGCTCACACCTGTAATCCCAGCACTTCGGGAGGTGGGTGGGTAGATCACTTGAGGCCAGGACTTTGAGACCAGCTTGGGCAGCATGGTAAAACCCCATCTCTAACTTGTAATCCTAGCTACTCAGGAGGCTGAGGCAGGAGAACTGCTTGAACCTGGGAGACAGAGGTTGCAGTGAGCTGAGATCACACCACTGCACTCCGGCCTGGATGACAGAATGAGACTCCATCTCAAAAAAAAAAAAAAAAAAAATTAGCTGTGCATGGTGGACATGGTGGCAGGCACCTGTAATCTCAGCTACTTGGGAGGCTGAGGCATCCTTATAAAAGAGACCCAAGGAAGATTGTTTGCCCTTTTGCCATGTGAGGGCACAGTAAAAAGATGGCCTTCAGCAGATATCAAAACTACCAGTGCCTTGATCTGGAACTTCCCAGCCTCCAGAACTGTGAGAAATAAATTTCTGTTGTTGAAGTCCCTCAGTCTATGGCATTTTCTTATAGCAGCTTAAATGGACCAAGACATGGAAGACAGATGCTTGTCCTTGATCTCATATGACTCTTCTTTGGTGCAGAGCTTTAAAAATACAGAAGGGGCCACATATCTTGCAAAAAGAGGAAGGCAGCCTTAGCAAAATATCATTTACAACATGAGCGATTTCACCCTTAATTTTCAACATTCAAAACTGAAAATGCACTTGATTTTATCTGGGACAAACAAAATTTAATAATTATAACTTAGTAAAGAGCTTTTTAATTTTTCTAATTGCACTATGATAAAGTTAGAATGTAAAGAATGCCCTCTGGGGCAGGGTGTTGTGGCTCACACCTGTAATCCCAGCACTTTGGGAGGCCAATGAAGGAGTATAGCTTGAGCCCAGGAGTTAGAGACCAGTCTAAGCAACATAGGGAGATCTCATCTCTACAAAAAGAATTTAAAAATGAGCTGGACATGGTTGTGCATGCCTATAGTCCCAGCTTACTGGGAGGCTGAGGTGGGAGGATCATGTGAACCTGGGAGGTCAAGGCTACAGTGAGCCATGATAGTGATACTGTATTTCAGCCTGAGTGAGAGACCCTTTCTTTAAAAAAAAAAAAAAATGCCATCTAGGATTCAATATAGTCATTTTTTTTTTCTGATTACAAAGTCTACTGAACATAGGGGCAAAAGTTCACTGGTTACAGCAACCAAAAGTAGAAGTCTTCCCTTTCGTGCTAAGCATTTAAGCAAAATATAGTACACACCCACAGCAGTGCCAGGTAGCCTTAAGTAAAAAGGGAACATATTTTAGGCACAGTTGCAGGATAAGTTGAAAGACTTGAAATTGTTCTTTGAACTAACAGGCGTAGATACTGATATGGTTTGGCTGTGTCTCCACCTAAATCTCATCTTGAATTGCAACTCCCACAATTCCCACATGTTGTGGGAGAAACCTGGTGGAAGGTGATTGAATCGTGGGGGTGGCTCTTTCCTGTTCTGTTCTTGTGATAGTGAGTTGGTCTTGGTCTCAGTCTCATGAGATCTGATGGTTTTAAAAACAGGAGTTTCCCTGCACAAGCCTTCTTTTCTTGTCTGCCACCTTGTGAGATGTGCCTTTCACCTTCTGCCATGATTGTGAGGCCTTCCAGCCATATGGAACTGTAAGTCCAATAAACCTCTTTCTTTTGTAAATTGCCCATTCTCGGGTATGTCTTCATCAGCAGTGTGAAAACAGACCAACACAGATACATTAATGATGATTAAGTCCTAAAAATCTATTCTATTACAGTCAAGCACAGCTAGCCTACAGATAAGGGATGCCAAAGTATAATCTTCATAAAAATGAGGTTATTCATTTGAAAGTATACATGTGTCACTGACACTGAGGATGTGTTGAGGCCCTGGCAATTCATTTCCTTATACCACTGTTTGGCAGCTCCTGGAAATGTACTGTAGAAATTCTGATTCTTCTTCTTCTTCTTCTTTTTTTTTTTTTTTTTTTAATAGAGATGAGGTCTGGCTGGTCTCAAACTCCTGGGCTGAAGCAATCCGCCCACCTCAGCCTCCCAAAGTGCTGGGATTATAGGCATGAGCTACTGCACCCGGCCATCCTGACTACACAGTCAGAATCTGTAGTTGGTTGGTTAAAGAAAAAAGTCAGCTATATGGGGCTTCATAAAATTATAATATATATCTTCAAAATTTTATTTTTAACTTAAAACATAAACAGGTTTATCTACCCATCATTCCTTTGATGTCAGGCTAAGACCTTTGCTTTGCGTGTGGGCCTGCTGACAGGGGCTGCACAGAGGACACTGATTAGCACAGCAAGAAGCATTATCAATTTCAGCTTCAGTAGAATGAGGACTCAAGACACTTATGAAGCAAAATGAGGGCAAAGTCTTATATTTTAACATTTCTCTCTCCCTCCCAAACATTCATGGTTGTTTTGCCCACACCTAATTACACAGCATTTTTTTCTTTAACAACATGTCTTTATTAGGTCTTTCCCAAGTTTTCAATTTATTTTCATAGAAATTATTCTCTTCACACTCATAATTGTTTGATTTTGGTAATACTCAATTAAATTACATTGTTAGTAAGTACAACTTGCATAAACAAGTTTTGGAACAAATACAACTGATTTTTTTTTCTTTTTTTCTTTTTTGAGACTGATTCCTGCTCTGTTGCTCAGGCAGGAGTGCAGTGGCGCAATCTTGGCTTACTGCAGCCTCTGCCTCCTAGGCTTAGGCAATCCTCCTGCTTCAGCCTCCTGAATAGCTGGGATTACAGGGACCCACTACCACACCCAGCTAACTTTTGTATTTTTAGTCGAGATGAGGTTTCATCATGTTGGCCAGGTTCATCTTGGACTGACCTAAAGTGATCCGTCCACCTCAGCCTCCCAAAGTGCTGGGATTACAGGCGTGAGCCACCATGCCTGGCCAAATACTACTGATTTTTGGAAAGCATAAAACTCAGGGAGAGCGGTGATTAGCCCACCAAGGAGCAGACGACTTCCTAGTAGGGGAAATTTGGGTTCTGAGCATCAGGCATTATTTTTCACAGAGAGCAGAGACTGGCTCAAAAGTCTGAACCATACAGGCAGCTAACGAAAGCTGAGTTAGTTTAAGAAATGGAAAATCTAGGCGGGGCATGGTGGCTCAGGCCTGTAATCCCAGCACATTGGGAGGCTGAGGCAGGAGAGTGGCTTGAGCCCAGGAGTTCAAGACCAGCCTGGTCAACATGGTGAGTCCCTGTCACTGAAAATTTAAAAAAGGAAAAAAGAAAGTCTAAATTCAGGGACTTAGCACCACTCAAACTTTCATGAAGGTGAGCAATGCTGAAACCCTGTGGAGAGGAATGCTGACAATGAAGGCTTGGGCAATCCATTCTTGGCTGGGTCTGTAGGGGGCCTGACAATGCTTCTCTTCTCAAAGCCTGAGCCTCCATTTGCATGTGTTTACTGTCATGAACCTAGTCCCAGCTAAATGCTCTAAAATATTTAAATACAACACCCTTTAAGGGAGACAGGAAAGGAACTGCTCCTAGTTTTGTTTAATAAAGTATTAAAGTCTGAAGTATCCTTAAAATGGGTCAGATGGAGCGATGGCTCATGCCTGTAATCCCAGCACTTTGGGAGGCCCAGGCAGGTGGACAACTTGAGCCCAGGAGTTCGAGACCATCCTGGGAAACATAGGGAGACTCCATCTCCACAAAAAAAAAAAAATTAAAAAATTAGCTGGGCCTGGTAGCACAAGTCTGTGGTTCCAGCTTCTCAGGAGGCTAAGGCAGGAGGATCACTTGAGCCCAGGAGGTTGAGGCTGCAGTGAATCGTGTTTATACACCTGCACTCCAGGCTGGGTAACAGAGCCAGCTCCTGTCTTCAAACAAAAATAAATAAAACTCTCCAAGAGCACCCATTTGCTAGACACTGTGGTGGCGGGAGGGGGGATTATACTGTCTACTGGTGCCCTCTTGTGTTAAAATAGTGGGTCTACATGGGGATTATGAAGCTTTAAGAATGCATCTATCTGACAGATCTTCCTTCACCTTGGATTGCACATTAAAAATTAGCCCCAAAACGATTACAGTGGTAGTGCTCAAGGTGGGGCCATGGAATCAGAAGTGTTTTCTCCCCACCTCCTAAACTGTGTAAAATGAAATTATTAATGTATTACTTATACCAGTAAAACACACACACACACAAAACAACAAAACACCACCACAAATTACCACTACAGTTAATTAGTTATAACAAGCAGACCCAGACTGGGCACAATGGCTCACACCTGTAATCCCAGCACTTTGGGAGGATGAGGCAGGAGGATTGCTTGAGGCCAGAAGTTCAAGACCAGCCTGGGCCATATAGCAAGACCCTCTCCTCTATAAAAATATAAAAGATTGAGCTGGGAATGGTGGCACAGTCCTGTAGTCCTAGTTTCTTAGGAGGCTGAGGCAGGAGGATTGTGTGAGTCCAGGAGTTTGAGATTGCAGTGGGCTATGACTGTGCCACTTGCACACCAGCCTGGGCAACAGCAAGACCCTGTCTCTTAAAAAACAAAACAAAACCCCAAGCAGACCCAACTTAAAGTTTTGTATGGAATGACCTGGAGCCCCAGCATTGGGTACCCCTTTGGGTAATTCTTATTGAATTCAATGGGAAGATCAAACAATTCTTTTAAAATTTCCCTATTGTTTTGCCAGGTAGGAGTGAAGAGTACTTTCCTTCAGCCCTCCTGAAGTTTCAATTAATCCAAGTCTATGAAATGAACTGACAAGAGACTGATTAAGAGAAAAGGGACACACATTCAGTACATGTGTTACTGGAAAGGGATCCCCTTCCAGACCGCAAGAGAGGCTTCTCAGATCTCGCACAACAAAGAATGCAGGGTGAGTCCATAGAGTAAAGTGAAAGCAAGTTTATTAAGAAAGTAAAGGAATAAAGAATGGCTACTCCATAGGCAGTGCAGTGGCATGGGCTGCTCGACTGAGGATGCTTATAGTTATTTCTTGATTATATGCTAAATGAGGGGTGGATTATTCATGAGTTTTCTGGGAAAGGGGTGGATAATTCCTAGAACTGAAGGGTCCTCCCCTTTTTAAACCATATAGGTAATTTTCTGATGTTGCTATGGCATCTATAAACTGTCACGGCACTGGTGGGAGTGTCTTTTATCATGCTAATGCATTATAATGATAATGAGCAGTGAGCATGACCAGAGGTCACTTTGGCTGCCATCTTAGTTTTGGCAGATTTTGGTCGGCTTCTTTACCACATGCTGTTTTATCAGCAAGGTCTTTGTGACCTATATCTTGTGCTGACCTCCTATGTCACCCTATGACTTAGAATACCTTAACCCCCTAGGAATGCAGCCCAGTAGGTCTCAGCCTCATTTTATCCAGTCCCTACTCAAGATGGAGTCCCTCTGGTTCAAACACCTCTGACACATGCATGGAAGCATCACAGGAAAGTGAGTCCTCAATACCCAATGAGATTTAGAAGCTATATCCCCTTCTCTATAGGGGAGAGGGAAGTGGGGGATGTAGGCAACTTTTAGAGGAAAAGTAAATAGTTTTTAGGGAAGGTGAATGGAGACAAAGAACAGATAATGGTGAGGGATGAAGTTCATCTGGACTCTGGATGTGGTGTTTGACTTTCAGTCTCTTCCGTGATGAGTTTACTCTTCCTTGGTTGATGAAAAAACAAGGGAGGGGATAGAATACAATTGTGTTCTCTTCTGGCAGATCTTTAGGTAGATAAGGAAACCTCAAAGAAAAGCCTCTTCTGGCATCTGCTGATTCCCAAGTACCTTCAATATAAAACAATCAGCGTACCAAGGTGCCATATTTGGGGGTGATAACCCCTGGACTCTTTCAGTCTCATGTAGTTGAAGAACTTCAAGACAGGCAAAGCCTTTAGGAAAGGTGAATCCACATCTGTTTTCCCTATTTGCATTTAGGAAGCCCACTGAATTATAGAGTATCTACCTTAAAAGCTTTAGTCTTCCAATAAAGCAATGGAGAATGTGCTTAAGATCATGAACTCTGGAGCCAGAATGCCACTTACTAGCTGAGTGGACTTTTGGCAGTTACTTAACCTCATTGTGCCTCAATTTCCAGTTCTGCAAAATAAGGCTATATAGTAATATCACCTACCTCATTAATACAGTTAAATGAAATAATGTGCAATTAATGAGTTACATGTAAACTGCTTTTAACAGTGCTTGGTATGTAGTCAGCTCTATGCAAGCTTAATGCGATTTTTTAAAAAGTCAGACTTGACAAAGTATATTAGGGTTAAGAATAGTTCTCGTATTATTTCCCCCGCTCAGTATTATTATCTCTCAGGGTTTTTGTTAATAGTTTCTGTTAAGCCTCAACAAGTTAAACTGATGCTTAATGAAATTTATGTTGTATTTAAGGGAAAGTAATCTAAATTTCTAAGAAGATAGGCGTGGCAAAATAAAAAATATTTGGTCTTTGTCCCTGGTCCCTGGCACAGAGTTTCTCAAGCCCTTGGAAATTACTGGGTTGTTTTTTTTGAGACGGAGTCTTGCTCTCAGGGGGAGTGTAGTGGTGCCATCTTGGGTCACTGCAACCTCCGCCTCCCGAGTTCAAGCAATTCTGCCTCAGCCTCCCAAGTAGTTGGGATTACAGATGCCCACCACCACGCCTGGCTAATTTTTGTATTTTTAGTAGAGATGGGGTTTCACCATGTTGGCCAGGCTGGTCTTGAACTCCTAACCTCAAGTTATCTGCTTGCCTCTATCTCCCAAAGTGCTGGGATTGCAGGCATGAGCCACCATGCCTGGCCAGAATGTACTGTCTTTTGTATGCTAATGAGAACATATGACTAGAGGATCAGAACTCTCAGCCCTGACCCACAAACTCCAGGGAGGTTAGAGGGACTACAGACTGGATCATAAAAACTCCTGAATTATTAGATTTGGAAAGCTTCCAGGCTGGTGCTGTGCTGGGAGGCTGACGTGCTCAAAGAAGGAATAGAAACCCTGTGCCATCCCATCACATCTCATGGCCTTGGCATTTCTTCCTTTCAGCTGTTCCTGAGTTGTACCCTGTAATACATCTGCAGTAGTGAACACACACTTTCCTGAGTTCTCTGAGTCATTCTAGAGAATTACTGAGCCTGAGCGATCATGGGAATACCCCAATTTGGAGTTGGCTGGACAGAAGTATGGGTAGTTTGGGCACCCTATTTGATGCTGACAAATGAAGTGGGGGTAGTTCTATGGGAGTGTGGGGTCTGGGCTAACTCCAGATAGCATCAGAACTGTACTGAATTGCTGGACATTCAGCTGGTGTTGGAGAATCGGTTGCTGCTATTGGAAAAACCACACATTTGGTGTCAGAAAACACTACACAATGGGGTTTCAAGTGGATAAGATGACCTCTGATGACATCATGTGCCATGGCAATTAATATACAGCAGTCCTTCCCAAAGTCATCTTCCTCCCAGTGTGGAGACTCTCTAAAGAGATGCTGATAGCGCACTAGGAGAAACCCAGATGTAAATGGATGTGTGTGTACATGCTAGAGTTTAAAAATATAAGCATGGGCTGGGCATGGTGGCTCATGCCTGTAATCCCAGCACTTTGGGAGGCGGAGGCAGGTGGATCACCTGAGGTCAGGAATTCGAAACCAACCTGGCTATAACATGGCGAAACCCCGTCTCTACTAAGAATACGAAAATTAGCTGGGCATGGTGGCATACGCCTGTAGTCCCAGCTGCTTGGGAGGCTGAGGCAGGAGAATCACTTGAACTCGGGAGGCAGAGGTTGCAGTGAGCCGAGATCATGCCACTGCACTGCAGCCTGGGTGACAGAGCAAGACTGTCTCAAAATAAATAAATAAATAAAATAAATAAATAAAAATATGAGCATGAACTCTTTGATGCCATTCCCTTTAAAAGGTAGAGCCTAATTCCCCATCCTTTCAGTGTAGAATGGACTTAGTGACTCAATTCTTTTTTTTTTTTTTTTTTTGGCGGAGTCTCGCTCCGTCCCCCAGACCGGAGTGCAGTGGCCGGATCTCAGCTCACTGCAAGCTCTGCCTCCCTGGTTTGCGCCATTCTCCTGCCTCAGCCTCCCGAGTAGCTGGGACTATAGGCGCCCGCTACCGCGCCCGGCTAGTTTTTTGTATTTTTTAGTAGAGACGGGGTTTCACCATGTTAGCCAGGATGGTCTCGATCTCCTGACCTCGTGATCCGCCCGTCTCGGCCTCCCAAAGTGCTGGGATTACAGGCTTGAGCCACCGCGCCCGGCCTAGTGACTCAATTCTAACAAATCAAATTCAGCGGAAATGATCGTGTACAACTTCACAGATTAGGTCATGAAAGGCCCTGTGGCTTCCGTCCTCTCTGGGATCACTCATTCTGGAGAAAGCCAGCTGCCATGTCAAGAGAACACCCAGGTAGCCTTGTAGAGAGGCTCATGTGATGACGAACTAAGGCCTTCTGGCAACAACCATGTTAGTGCGCCATCTTGGAAATGGATACTGCAGCCCCAGCATCAGCTAAGACACACACAGATTCTTGATTCTCAGAAACTGAGTGAGCTAATAAGATGTGTATTGTTTTAGTTTTGGGGGTAATTTGTTACACAGCATACATAACTACTACAGTGTGTGCTTATGGATGAAGTGAAGTTTCATCACTGTTTCCAGACCTTACACTATTCAACTGGAGAAGATCCATCATCTTGACCAAAGAGCTAGTGCCAGATTGCAATAAGATTTGATAAAATGGTTTCTCTCTTTTCCCTGTCCAGTTACTACCTCATGTCACACGGATGTCTGGGTTCTCCTAACCACTCAGCTTATTTGTCTAGAATATTTGGGATGCAGTTTGAGTGTAGTCTCAAGTGAGACAGAGTGCCACTAGGAGAAGGCTGAGAGCCTGGCTATGCAGAAGCCCCAAAGAGTGAAGTTTGCAGTTATCTGTCTGAGCTTTGGTTCTCTATCCTGAAGAATCAGAAACTATGTTTCATTAGAATATTCAGAAATTCATAGACTAAACTGACAAACTTGGGGGCAGAACCACACAAACAAAATTCACAAGACTGACGTATAAACTAGAGAATTTCTCTAAATTTACTATGTACAGAATGAAATTTTGGTGCCCTTACGCAGAATTCTCCCTCTTCCTGAACAATAATAGCTTAAAGGCCATATTAACAATCAGAAGATGGTTCAGTTAGACTTGTAATTAGTGCCAAAAGAATTGGCAAGTCTCAAGGTATGTTCTCCCTAGGCCACATACCTTGGGTCTTGATAAACTAGTCCTAACTGAAGTAGAGAACACTTTGGGTCACTGAATTACTCACATTTCTTGGATGCAGGACTTCCTTTTCATGGATAACACTGTATACACACTGTCATATTTTGTTTCTTCAAATCCCATTTTGGTGAGTTGATAATTTTGGTTATTTTCTTTCCTCAAATGAGTTAATATCATGTAATAACCTACAGTGTACCTGGGAAGCACTGAGACTCTCCTCACTATGTGTTGATTCTCTGGTGGTTTCTTCTTATCAAGTCCTTAGAAGGTATCTCACTGTTGCCCCACACAGTAGCTGTGTAGTTTGGAAAGGCCATTTACTTAGCATATCAGAGCCTGTCCAGAGAGAATACATTAGAACCAGTATAGAATTTCAAAGACTGTCTTGTAATTTCTGATTTCTTTTATCTAGAAAATTTCCATGATCAACAACATTCTGAACTGATCACCAGGGGGTTGAAAAATGAATAAATAGCAGTTAACAGAAATAGGGCATTTATGTTCTCCTTTTCAAAAGCTCAATGTTCCATCCACTACAGTATAGTTTTCCAAGTTTAGTCGTGAGTATTCTTACCAAAATCATTCCAATTTTGAACAATTGGGCTAATTTGTGCTATCAGTTTCAGAAATTCAAAAATATATTTTTCTCTATTCACAATTAAAAATTAAATTTTGAGTCAGGAGTTTGAGACTAGCTTTGGCAACACAGCCAGATCCTGTCTCCACAAAAAGTTAAAAAACATAAAAAAGCCAGGCATGGTGGCTTATGCCTGCAGTCCCAACTACTCAAGAGGCTGAGGCAGGAGGATCACTTCAGCTTGAGGAGGTCAAGTGATCCATGCGAGCAAAGATTGTGCCACTGCACTCCAGCCTAGGTAACAGAGATCCTTGTCTCTAAAATAAATAAATAAAAATTAAATTTTGAGAAAATATCTTAGTATTTTAGTATCTTAGTATTAGTCAATATCTACTAATTCAAAAGTTGAGAAGTATGTTCCAGTAAATGTATACTTGAATTACTTTAAAAATTTGGAATTATAAAATTCTCAACATCTTGCTCACTACAGACAATAGAATAATAAAGCTCAATGATGAGTGATTAGTACTATGCTAAAATATTAACAATTTCAGAAATTTGTATAAATTTCAAAATTTCTTTTAGTTTCATTGTCCTCAGAAACCCAAGAATGCCACTCATTTGTATTCTACTGAAGACATCTTTCCCTGATTACTTTTGTTTTACCAAAAAGAAAACCGTATTTTTCTTAAAAACAAAGTGAAGTCTAAATTAATTCAATAGCTACTGAAATTTCACCTGAAATTTTAAACAGCTACAAATCCACAAGAGGAAAAAGTAAACACATTAGCTTTAATACAACTAGTACACAATAAAAATTAAGAGAAAAGATTAATTCAAATAGAAAACCTGATTATGCCCACTAAAGGCGCTGTTATCAGCCTTTTTATTCAGTTTAGTCTATGCTAGAATGTAAATACATAACAGTATGTCTTTTCTTGTCATGGGTAGTCTTTCACATAACTAAAATTTGTGGCAGCAGTTTATACAACAAAAGAAAAGCTAAATCTGTAAATTATCCGAAAAGAAGCAAGGATATATGAAAATAATACATTTATATCAATTACAAAGGACAATTACAATGAAACTCCATTAGTTTCCTCTCAGCCCAATTTTACAAAATACAGTGAACACGTATTATTCTGTGCATTGTTAAGAGTGCATAAACACTGTGGGCACATTCAAAAGACAGTGGTCAAAGACAAAATGTTATCTTCATGTCATATACTGTTCTTAGTTCTTTACTGGAGTTGAGCTTCCTTTCATAGTCTTCTTTAGGTGGTGGTAATTTGGCAAGATTTTCATCAAGAAATCCAGCTGTAGTGTCTGGGGCTAAAAAGATAAGGTAATTAAGGCTGACTGGCAGAAAGCAAAGTCAGGAGTACCACGCAGCGACCAGGCGTGGTGGCTCATGCCTGTAATCTCTGCACTTTGGGAGGCCCAGAGAGGAGGATGATTAGAGCCCAGGAGTTCCAGACCAGCCTGAGCAACATAGGGAGATCTTGTCACTACAAAAAATTTAAAAATCAGCTGTATGCGGTGGCACGCCCCTGTAGTCATAGCTACTTGGGAGGCTGAGGTGGAAGCAGGGCAGCAGGGGTGCAGGTGGATTGAGCCCAGGAGGTTGAGGCTGCAGTGAGCCATGATTGCGCCACTGCACTACAGCCTGGGTGACAGAGCCAGACCCTGTCTCAAAAAAAAAAAAAAAAAGTTCCAGGTAGCAATGGTTATTAATAAATAAGTTGTGGAATTACAGGTGATTTTCATTGACTCATTTTTGCTTACCTGCTCGTTTTTTTAAAATTTATAATGAACATATGCTAACTCTAGTTACAAGAAAAAGCTAACAGATTTTATATATTTATATAAAAACATACAGAAGTCACTTTTCAAACTCGCTTTTGTAGATTTCATCTTGGCTTCTGAGAAGTTAAAAAGTTCCGATTACAGAAGACCACATAAGTAAAATACCCAGAGTATTTTGTTTTCCACGTGACCTACAGAGTCACACAGCTGAGGTGTACTTGGATACACCTGTCTGATCTTCACTCTTTATATATTAGTACTGCCCAGATTTTCCTGACTGTAAAACTCACTGCAGTACTTGTAAAAAATACAGCTTTTTAGGCCCCTGCCCTAGCACTGTGACTCAATAAGTCCGGGGAATCTTTATTTTTAATAAAGACCTCTATATAGTCCTTATGATTAGTGAAATGTGGAAGACAATATTGCGTATTATAAAATAATAAGTTTCGGATATTCTTGCTCACTTATTTCTAATCTCCCTTCCCCAACACCAGCTTCATTTCCTAGTCTTCAGTCATTTTTGCTGTTATATAGAAAGTAAAAAAATGACTAGATTTGGCCTTATTTCCTTTTTAGTCTATAGAGTAATACTTGCTTATAATAATAAGAATAATGAAGCCAAACATTACAAAAATAGAGTAACCCAGAAAGAACTGGAGTTTTGATTCCTGATAAAATATGGCTAAGAATCAGAGGCATAGTTATATTTTGAAACTACTCTTTTTTTTTTGTGACAGATCCTCACTCTGTCAGCCAGGCTGGAGTGCAGTGGTACAGAGCTTACTGCAGCCCTGACCTCCTGGGCTCAAGCGATTCTCCCACCTCAGCCTCCCAAGTAGCTGGGACTATAGGTGAACGCCACCAGGCCCAACTGATGATTTTTTATGGTCTCATGATGTTGCCCAGGCTGGTCTTGAACTCCTTCCTGGGCTCAAGTGATCTGCCTGCCTTGGCCTCCCACAGTGCTTGAAACTATTTTCTTTAGTGGGAAGAAAAGGAGGCTAGGTAACTGAAGAAATATACATCGAATGTGCCAAGCAATGAGGCTCAAAACTGCAATACAAATGTCTTATGTCCAAAGGAAGCCCAAATGCCCTTTTCATCTCCTACTCTAATATTAAACTCCAAATATTTACTCTACATTATTCTTGATCTGAGTTTCTAGGAGGAGATAATTTTTCAAGCCAGGAAAATATCCAAACACACTTTCTTATTCACAAACTGTGTTTATTATGAAGCTATGGCGATAAACTAAATAGACACACCCCAGGTAGAGGCACAGGATAAATGTAGTATGGTCATTCCTTAAATTTGAAGACTGGTATTTTAGGAGTAAATCAATATGGCTTGTATGGTTTGTTTATGCATTGTCAGTGACAATGCATGAGACCAAGAGTAACATTTCTGGATCTTTTCTCATAACTGACTTGTCATCGTCATCCTTGTATATATTTTTGATATTAACCTAAAGACTAATTTTTTTTTTTTTTTTTGAGGCGGAGTCTCGCTCTGTCGCCCGGACTGGAGTGCAGTGGCCGGATCTCAGCTCACTGCAAGCTCCGCCTCCCGGGTTCACACCATTCTCCTGCCTCAGCCTCCGAGTAGCTGGGACTACAGGCGCCCACCACCTCGCCCGGCTAGTTTTTGTATTTTTAGTAGAGATGGGGTTTCACCGTGTTAGCCAGGATGGTCTCGATCTCCTGACCTCGTGATCCGCCCGTCTCGGCCTCCCAAAGTGCTGGGATTACAGGCTTGAGCCACCGCGCCCGGCCCCTAAAGACTAATTGAACTGCAATTAAATCCTGGTTTCAGGGATTGAACTGCAATTAAATCCTGGTTTTTCGGGATGTTTCTCATTGTTTTCTTTTTATTTATTTATTTTTTGAGTTGGGGTCTCTGTTGCTCAGGCTGGAGTGCAGTGGCATGATCATGGCTCATGGTAATCTCACACTCAAGCATTATCTTCCCACCTCAGCCTCCTCAGTAGCTGGGCTATAGTCATGCCCCACCACACCTGGCTAAGTTTTTCTAGTTTTTGTAGAGACAGAGTCTCACTATGTTGCCCAGGCTGGTCTTAAATTCCTGGCTTCAAGTCATCCTCCTGCCTCGGCCTCCCAAGTGCTAGAATTCCAGGCACGAGTCATTGAGCCTGGCCTCTTTTATTTTAATTATGTTCTTCTTAAATAGTGTACCTGCTGCCTCATGAAGACAATTACATTGTATTTTGGGAAAATTGGCAGACAGAACTCTTTTTAAAGAGAGGTTCTAGTACCTGCGGTCGCTCAGTCTGCACCCGACGAAGGCAGTCTGCACCATAGATCACCGTATTCTCAGGGATGACTTCAAATGTATTTAGGTTGCAACAAGCCCCAATGATGCAGCCACTTGTCAATATTACATTTCTGCCTACATATGCTGCAATGAAAACACAGAGGGAACTGCAACTTAAGACATCAAATGATTGCAACACTTTTTTTCCTAAGATGATTTAGGTATAAAAATGTAAACTGGCCTTAAGAAAAAAGTTAAAGAAAATACATCAGTTTGGAGTTTGTATGGACAACACAGAGGCAGGCAATACAAGCCAGGGTCAGATGGATTCAAAATGGAGCTCTGCTGCTATTTGTGTGACCTTGGGAAAGTCACTGCAAAGTCTCTAAGCTCAAGTTCATCTATAAAACGAAGAGGCCACTCTACTTCACAGTTTAAGGAATAAATGCAATAACAGATGTAAAGTGATGATGAGCACAGGTTTGAAACACAGTAAGCATAAACAGAAAATGCTGATGATAATAGTGATCACTGATAATCCAAATTAAAATAAAAGTCATTAAGTAGATTAATACAAAGTATCATTTTATTATTTAAAAAAGCAGCATTTTCTTTCATGCCACTCAGGACCAAGAAAGATAACCCACTATTCTAAAGAACTGTCATCATCCAGGTTCTTTCTGGACCTTGGTGGGACAAGCTCTTGAAGTTGCTTCCCAGTAGTGACACTGACTTTACGTAATCTCCTGTCTGGTCCCACTTACAAGCTCATGATATTGGTTTCTGATTGGTTAGGGAAAAGTATTCCTGAAATTAAAGAAAGCAACTGCTCGCACTGTGATTTTTCCCCTCCTTTAATTCTACAACACCACTAACCAACTAAAATTTCAGAGACTAGTATTTAGTAGAAATCTTTTCCGAATCTTTCATTTAAACTTTATGGTTTAATTCAATCCTGTACACAGCTGATTTTAAATTTAATGTATTTAACATTATCAGACAACCACATAACCAGATTAGGTTCCTTAGTGGCAAAGAATTAGTTTGCCAGCTATTGTCGCCCCCTTCCAAGCACACCACCTTGCCAGTTTGTATTAGGTTGTTTCCCAGGACAACACAAAGAGAAAAGAGATCACTGCTTTGACAATAAAACTCTGAACGTAGCTTACCTTTTGATTCAATGACATTATTATCTCCCATCTTCATAGCTTGGGAATCTGTAAGCCAGAGTTAGGTAAATACTATACATATGTTCACCTTTAGTCCCCACTAACACAGTATGTTTTTATATTGCACTGGGACAGAGGGCAGGGGTGTCAGATGGGCCAAGCAGGCTCACCCTTGCCAGAACTCTTTGCTCTGGGCAATTTGTGGTAACGGTTTAATCTTTAAACATAAATATCTCTAGGTATAAATAAATGACTTATGTTTTTTAAGAAATGAGTACCTTATACCCTGATTTTATGAGTATTTTCATAACAAGATAATTAAAATTATCCATCACCCAATCATTTAAACACTGTCAAATTTTGATATATCTTTATATAAATATATAGAATTTCCTGTATATAAGTGGGAATCATACTGTATAAACTTTTATAGGTTATTCAGTTCACTTAAATTTGCACGCATTATTCCACGCTATTAAAATCTTTAGGCCAGGGAGGGTGGCTCATATCTGTAACCCCAGCACTCTGGGAGGCCAAGGTGGGAGGACTGCTTGAGCCTAGGGGTTTAAGGACCAGCTTGGGCAAGAGTGAGAGATCATCTCTACCAAAAGTAAAATTAGCTGGGCACGGTGGTGTGCGCCTATAATCCCAGCTACTTGGGAGGCTGAGATGGGAGGAATGCTTGAGTCTGGAAGCTGAGGCTGCAGTAAGCTATGATTGTGCCACTGCATGCCAGCCTGGGTGGCAGAGCAAGATCCTGTCTCAAAAAAGATAAAATAAAATCTTTGAAAACATAATTTTAAAAGACTGATTAATGGTCCTAGTGGTTTTATACTCATAGTTCAATTTATTTAAATATTTTGCTATCGTTGAACATTTAGATTTTTCCTTCTAAATATTTTCTACTATATATTGTATGTTTTGCTGACACCATAAGATTTTACTATCTTTTTTTTATCAATGTTTCTGAGACGGAGTTTTGTTTCACTTGTTGCCCAGGCTGGAGTGCAATGGCGCAATCTCGACTCACCACAACCTCCGCCTCCCAGGTTCAAGTGATTCTCCTGCCTCAGCCTCCCGAGTAGCTGGGATTACAGGCATGCGCCATCACACCTGGCTAATTTTGTATTTTTAGTAGAGACGGGGTTTCTCCATGTTGGTCAGGCTGGCCTCAAACTCCCAACCTCAGGTAATCCGCCCACCTCGGCCTCCCAAAGTGCTGGGATTACAGGCATGAGCCACCGCGCCTGGCCTGATTTTACTATCTTTTTAGAGTACTAAACTAAGCAAAAGAACTGGAGACATTCTGGGGGAGGGAGAAAGACAACACATGAATAATGGAATATTTTCACCCCTACACACCATTTTCTTGAATCAGACAATGTGTTGTCTACCTAAACCTATATAGGAGACACACTGACAAAGTTGGGATTCTTGAATCAAGAAGGAAGCCAGCATTGCTGTTTCTATGTTTATTGTCACTCAGCAATTGCTACCTGTCAACCAGCAAAAGAAGTGGTTACTTTCAAAGTGCTGAGCTAAAGATACGTGTGTGTCTGCGTTTGTCTAAAAACGGCATACTTACTTTATTGACTTATTTACAGGAACAGAAGGGACCATTTTAAAAATATACACTATTCAAAAAGTCTGTTCAAAGAGCTAGGTGACCTACTTTTATTTATTTTTATTTTTGTTCTTTTTTGAGATGGAGTCTCGCTCTGTCACCCAGGCTGGAGTGCAGTGGCACAATCTTGGCTCACTGCAACCTCCGCCTCCTGAGTTCAAGCAATTCTCCTGCCTCAGCCTCCTGAGTAGCTGGAATTTCAGGCATGCGCCACCGTGCCCAGCTAATTTTTGTAATTTTTTTTTAATAGTAGAGATAGGGTTTCAACAAGTTGGCCAGGCTGGTCTTGAACTCCTGGCCTCAAGTGATCTGCCCACTTCGGCCTCCCACAGTGCTGGGATTACAGGCATGAGCTACCACACCCAGCCTGGATGACCTACTTTTAAAAATGTAATTATAATATATACTATGAATGTAAGTATATTTGACAGACAAATTGTGACAGTTTTACAATTTCTACAGAAGACTTAGATACTAAAGGACAGCCGGGAATTATTTATGGTAGATTATTGTAAAGGATACAACAGCCAACTTCAAACACATTATTGGTGCCAATGATCATAGGTTTCGGTTCTGGATCTTCAGTGTCAGGAGTGATATTATCTGGGTAACTGTAAAAAGAAGAAACAAATCATCCAAAAAGTCAGTAACACAATAAGCAATCTTCTTCCCATTTTCGAATTTGGGTTAATTCTTTAAGTTTTACCTACATCAAGCTTAAAAGTTATGACTATGTAAGTTATTTCTTTTTTTGTTGTTGGGTTTTTTTTTTGTTTTTTATTTTTTGATAAGGAATCTCACTCTATCACCCAGGCTGGTGCAGTGGCACCATCTTGGCTCACTGCAACCTCCATCTCCCGGGTTCAAGAGATTCTCCTGCCTCAGCTTCCCAAGTAGCTGGGACTACAGGCACGTGTCACTAGGCCCGGCTAATTTTTGTATTTTTGTAGAGATGGGGTTTCAACATGTTGCCCAGGCTGGTCTCGAACTGATCTCAGGTGATCCACTAGTCAGGGCCTCCCAAAGTGCTGGGATTACAGGCGTGCGCCACCACGCCCAGCCTATGTAAGTTATTTCTTAATTTAAGTCATTCATTCATCCTGTATGCTAGAGCAGGTTTGATTTTGAGTTGAAGAGAGCTACTGAAAAATGAAGAAGTCATTGGTGTGTAGAGAAGAACAGCCTTCCTTAGTTTATTTATTTTAGTTTATTTTATTTTTTGAGATGGAGTCTTACTGTGTCACTTAGGCTGTTTTGCAGTGGCACAATCTTGGCTCACTGCAACCTCTGCCTCCCAGCTTCAAGTGATTCTCCTGCCTCAGCCTCCCAAGTAGCTGGGACTACAAGGGGGGGTGCCACCATGCCCGGCTAATTTTTTTTTTGTATTTTCAGTAGAGACGGGGTTTCACCATATTGGTCAGGCTGGTCTGAACTCCTGACCTCATTCATGATCCACCTACCTCAGCCTCCCAAAGTGCTAGGATTACCCATGTAAGCCACCACGCCTGGCCTACTTGAGTTTATTTTTTAAATTCAAAGTCCAGTGGGTCTTCTCCAGGACAAAGGAATAAAGATGCTAGCTATCTTTTTAGGCTGTTAATTAGAATCAAAATCATGCCTAACTTGAAAATTTTCCACTCTTAATAATTATTTGGGATTGTGAAACATAAACAGATATTCACATAAAATAATTATTGCTATTAGTTAGCTAGTTGAAATACTTGGAAGATAAAATGTTTGTGTTCTAAGAGGAGGACGCCATTTTTAAATGGTGTTTTATCTCTGACAGTTGAGTTACTGCAGAATATAGCTGCTGTTAATTGACTTACACTGAAGGTGCCAAATGTATTTTAAATCCTAAGTAAGTATTAAATCAGTCTTTTTCTGACAGTTAAATATTTTCCCAAGGTCTTTCTTACAAATTCCATACATGGTTGCTATAAATTAGGTATAAGCTTGAATTCCTTCCCAAAATTTTATCTAGAAAGAACTTATAAATGTTTATGAAAAATTCATGGGTTTTACAGTCTGGTTCACTATGATCATGCACATGTTCTAGTATTTTATTATTTTTTAATCATTACAGTTAAAAAATTGCCTCTAGGACTCCACATTTTTCAACTATAATTCTGGGTGTCACCTGTGCAAAACGTGAAAAAATATATTAGAGTTAAATTCACATGTTTAGGCATGAGTAATAACATTTCAGCTAGAATAGAAAAATCCAAAAAAACTCTCTGCAGGGTGGTGGGCACAGCACTTGGAGGCTTGAAGTGCTCAGGAAATGTTTGCTTAAGGAATGGGTGAGAAAGCCACATGTAAGGGGAAGATGACCAGGCCCAGCATCAAAGATTCTAGGCAGCTACTCAGCTCTCTCATCTTGGACAAGTCTTTTCCCTCATATGGTTTTTGGTTTGCTTATTTACTTATGTTGAAAAAGACCCTTAATGTTTCTCTAGCTCTAAAATAGTAGGCCTCCTGGATGTCAGTTGAAAAGGTTCTTACAGACAGCTAAATTTAAGAAAAACCATTACCCATGGTCCTTGGTTCACAGTATGTATAAGAGTCTTACTCACGCATTTATGATAAGGGCCTGTTCTTCTATTAGGTTCCCTTCGCCAATCACTATTGGCCCAGCTTCTGCAATAATTCGTGCTTTAGGGTGGATCACTGTCCGAGGTCCTGTTAAAAATAGTTTGAGAAGAAATTAGTGGTGGAGGCTATGCTTCCAACAGGAGGGTGGAAGGTGACTGAGGATGGGTGAGGCTGTTGGGAGGAACATTTTCTAAGTATGTGCCAGGCACCAAGCTAGGTACTTCACAGATACTATCTCCTGGGCTTTATCATCAGTAGTCAGGGCCAAGTTGCAAGCAAATGTGAGTGGAATGGCACAGGCACTACAGCCAGACAGCTCTGGCTCAGCCTCCACTCGGAAGCTTCCCGTGATCTCAGTGGTGAAACAGAGGTGATGACAACACCAGTCCCACAGGGTTGCTGTAAGGGCTAGGGGTGATAATGTTGGGAGACACAGCATGTGACACAAAGTTGGCAATAAAAATTAATTCCTTCTTTTCCCTCAGCAAGGTAAGGCTCTCTTTGCTTAACATGCTCTGCTTTCTTATGTGAGTGTGCCTCTGAATTAGTCTTTTTATTACATAATTAAGAAGAAATATGGAGGCCGAGATGGGCAGATGGCTTGAGGTCAGGAGTTCAAGATCAGCCTGGCCAACATGGCAAAACCCCATCTTTACCAAAAAATACTAAAATGAGCCAGGCATGATGGTATGCGCCTATAGTCCCAGCTACTTGGCAGGCTGAGGCAGGAGAATTGTGTGAACCCAGGAAGCAGAGGCTGCAGTGAGCTGAGATCATGCCACTGTACTCCAGCACTCTGTCTCAAAAAGAAAAAAGGAGAAATATGGGTGGACAGAAGTCAGAAATTATGGGATCTAACAGCTTAGCTCCTCTGTCAGTGTCCCTATTACGAGTACACCTACTGAAAGGAGGCACAGCTTCTGCCGTCTGGCCCAGGATATGATTCAAACCAGTGAACGCTGAAAAGGTTAAAGGGAGGCAGAAGGACCCAAAGGTGATCACTGGAGTCCTAGGACTTTGGCGTGGGGAGCCCTGAGGAACAGCCAGGGCCCTCATTACTCTCACTACCCCGCCCTGAGCCTGGAATGCTAACACACTCCCTCCCAGCTTTATCTACCACAGGCTGAGGGTTCTGGTGATAATGAGACCACTGATGGGAAAACATAGCCTCCTTCAGCCTCTCTCCAATACCCATCCCATGTACCCCTCAAGGCAATTTTTATGGGTAAACAAAAGCAGATGAAATAACTGACTCTGAAAGTAAGGGAGGGTGGACAGAAGTGTTGACGGAGGGGGTGGGGGATTAGGAAAGTGACACTGTCCAAGAAATTCAGTGTGCAATTGTGTAAATTGGTTTTTTTTTTTTTTAGAGACAGGGTCTCATTCTATCACCCAGGCCGGAGTGTAGTAGCGTGATCATAACTCCCTCCAGCCTTCAATTCCTGAGCTCAAGCAATCCTGCTGCCTCAGCCTCTTGAGCTGCTGGAACTACAGGCACACGCCACCACATCCAGCTAATTTTTAGAGATGGGGTCTCACTATGTTGCTCAGGCTGGTCTTGAACACTTGGCCTCAAGAAATCCTCCTGCCTCAGCCTCCCAAAATGCTGGGATTACAGGCGTGAGCCACTGTGCCCCACCTAATTATATAAATGGTCAATTCATACTTATGATCTGCCTGTGACAGCTGAGATGCCTCACTATATGATATGTGGCAACAAAAATAAATACATGTTATTTTTGTCCTTTTGAACTTTTTATCTTGAAAACTGGGAATGCTTAATATACACTCATTCACAAATGTACTAAAAATAAGGAGGTGTTTCTGGTGCCCAGAGAATTGGAGAGAACCTCAGGGACGCCTATTCTTTTTCCTGATGAGGAATTGCTGGAGGTTGATAAGGAGGGTGGGGGCCTAAAACAGGCTGCTCAGTCCAACATCCCAACATTTCTTATCAGGACGCACAGTCTGGTAAGAAATAACAAGAGAGTGGCCTTGATCTCTCAGTCACTTCTGGCTTTCCAAATCTTCAGCTTTTAAAGTAAAATTTCCCAGGCATATTCTCCTATTCAGGATGGAAGATTTCAGGATAGAAGATGGGATGGATCTCTGAGATCCCTGGGAAGCTTCTCAAGTTGAACATGAGTGTAAATGTGTGCATCTAATCTTTTACTTAAAACAAAAAATATATATGCATATATACACACATTCACATAGATATATACGTATTTATATAATAACATGATCATTACAAAAAATTCAAACAAAGCAAAAAGTGAAAGATCTTCTTATGCTAATCTCATTCCCTAGAGGTAACTATTCTTAAAAGTTTGGGGTATATTATTCCAGATGTAAGTTCCACTGTACACTTAAGATATGTAAATATTGCTATGGGCGGTGGCTCATGCCTATAATCCCAGCACTTTGGGAAGCCGAGGTGGGTGGATCACTTGAGGTCAGCAGTTCCGGACCAGCCTACCTAACATGGTGAAACCCTGTCCCTACGAAAAATACAAAAAAATTAGCCAGGCATGGCGGTGCACACCTGTGGTCCAAGCTACTCAGGAGGCTGAGGTGGGAGGATCACTTGAACCTGGAAGGCGGAAGTTGCCATGAGCCAAGATCACACGACTGCACTCAGCCTGGGTGACAGAGTGAGACTCCGTCTCAAAAAACACAATAAAAAAAAATCTGTAAATATCACTCCATATAAGCTATATCTCATTAAAAAGTTTAAAAATAAAATATGATTTGGAGAAAAATATGTATTTTAAGCACACTTCTTTCAAACCAAGAAATAGCACCTATTCTTCTACAATTTGTTTATTTCATGGTAATTTTTCCATGTAAGTATATCTAAATAGATATTCTTTTTAATGGCTGAAAAGTATCTCATTTTATATTAATATACCATAATTTATTTCACAGATCCCTTAATAATGGCATTTTAGATATCACCACTTTCGGGGCTGAGGCCCTAAACAACAGGGAAACGAGCAGTGGATTTCTTTTAAAGGAGAAACTGTAAGGCTTCCAGCTGTGGGAACCAACTGAAATTTATAGTTTGCACCACACCAGGTTTATATTTTACGTCAAAATATTCTATGATAACAGGACACAATCTGTCTCTTTTAGGTTCTTTGTAATCAAAGCCCCAGCCAGCCCCACCCCCTGCCTTGTCTAGAAAGTCTAGACACTGGACTCTATCACCTAAAGGTGACGTGCTTACTCTCACAAAGGCTTGTTTTCTCATCTATAAAAAGAAGAGATCTGTAACCTACTTCATTGGGCTGAAATGTGGATTATATGAAATAATGTTTGAAAGAGGGATTGTGGGGTCTGGACCATGGTTCTTAAAAAATGGGTTATTTATCACTATTTACTACTAAGAGCTAAAGCATAACTTTTTCATAGTAAGCAAAATAACGTTCTGGTCTGGGACACTGAAGAAAAAGAACCGCTTTGCACCTCTACTCATGTATCAGGGTAATACCTCCTGTTAGCCAAGGGGAAAAATTCCACATCACATGATCGGACAGTAAAAAGATTAACGAAAGTATTTTCCATAACTAGCTTTAAAAATCTTAGATATGGGGCTGAGCACAGTGGCTCACACCTGTAATCCCAGCACTTCAGGAGACTGAGGTGGGAGGACTACTTAAGGCCAGGAGTTCCAAACCAGCCAGGTCAATGAGTCACACCCCCTTCTCTACAAAATGAAAAATTTTTTTAAAAATTGGCCAGTTATGGTGGGGTGCACCTGTGGTCCCAACTACTTGGGAGGCTGAGGCAGGAGGATTGCTTGAGTCCAGGGGTTCAAGGCTACAGGGAACAATGATTGTACCACTGCACTCCAGCCTGGGCGACAGAGCAAGACTGTCTCTGACAGTGTCTTTTTTTTTTTTTCTCTGAGGGGGAAAAAAAAAGATAGGAGGAAGTGATCGTCACTTCTGTGACAGAAAGCAGATCCTTTGCCACTGCTAGATAAGTAGCCAGAGACACTAGATATTCTGCCGGTCATCAAGCTGTAGCTCTTGACAAGACAAAGATACCCCTGGGACCTGTGTGTTTCTTTAAAACTTACGAAAACAAGTGATAGTTTCATTTTTCCCTTTCAAAAATGACTAATCCATGTTTCTTACATAAAGAACCCAAACAAATAAGGACACTTTTTAAAAATTTTTAAACATTTTTTTCAGAAGATACCAGAAGCACACATTTAAAAAAATCAAAATAGGCCAGGCGTGGTGGCTCACGTCTGTAATCCCAGCACTTTGGGAGACCACAGCAGGTGGATCACTTGAGCACAAGAATTCGAGACCAGCCTGGGCAACATGGCAAAACCCCATCTCTACTAAAACACCAAAATTAGCCGGGCATTGTGGCGGGCATCTGTAATCCCAGCTACCTGGGAGGCTGAGGCAGGAGAGTCACTTGAACCCGGGAGGCAGAGGTTGCAGTGAGCTGAGATTGCACCACTGCACTCCAGCCTGGGTGACAAAGTGAGACTCTGTCTCAAAAAAAAAAAAAAAACTAAAATAAACCTAAGTCCTGTAAGACATCTTACACAATATTTAAAAAATAATATGTGAACTATTTTAAGCATGTATTTTATTATTATTACTGTCTTTATCATTATTAATAATTACTAAACAAGTAACTGGAAAATGCCTGGTTAGAAATCTGAGGGCTGTGTCCAGAAAGGGAGAGAAAGCACTGCTGCATTTAGGTGAGACCAGTGATTTAGACACCACCTCCACCTGCTGGCAGCATTGCAAACTACAGGTCCCAGTGTTAAGCGGCTGAAATGAAAGTTTGAGAAACGATCAACTTTAGATTGTGAGGTGACAGCAAATGTCACAGGCAATAATACATCAAATAGGTTCTCTCAACTTCTTGTGGGTCTTTTCTGGGCACAGAATGAAGTGGTTAGCATAAGCGGACTTCAGGATATGTAACCGCTAAGATTTTGGTTTGGTGAACTTTTTTCTTTTTGGATACAGCGTCTTGCTCTGTCGCCCCGGCTGGAGTGCAGTGGCACGATCTCGGCTCACTGCAACCTCCGCCTCCCAGGTTTAAGCAATTCTCCTGCCTCTGCCTCCCGAGTAGCTGGGACTACAGGCGCCCACCACCACGCCCAGCTAATTTTTTGTATTTTAGTAGAGACGGGGTTTCACAATGTTGCCCAGGCTGGTCTCGAACTCCTGAACTCGCTGGACTCGGCCTCCTAAAGTGCTAGGATTGAAGGTGTGAGCCACCGCCTCTGGCCTGGTGAACTTCTTAAAGGAAGGCTGTGATTTCCGTGAATGATGCAAATAATTCTGTCTGTGTGGTCTGATGATGGGAGGTTGGGCAGCAGAGAGTCCAGAGCCCAGCAACTCAAGCACCATTAGAAATAGCACACCGAAACGTGGCCACGGTTCACTTCATGCTTTTCTGATGCCATGAGCACTTTTATTATACCTAGATCGGGTCTGAATTCAACATGAAGTTTAAGGGTCTTGAGGTTAAAGCGCTTTAAAAATAAAGCTCTGTCACCATGGAAAACACTGTTTGAAAGCTTGCTGTGAACCCTGGCGCTCCTTCTGGCAGGGTAGTTTGTGTATTTTCTTACCAAATGTGCTGAAGCCCTATTTGGCTTATCTCCTTGTTTGGATAAATGTGTCTAGAGCTGGAACTGCCTTACTGGCTGATGAATTATTTTTCTAAATGGGTTGGCTGGGCTTGGTGCCACATAGCCAGAAAGATATTCCTTGCATCCAATTTCCATTTCCCTGGTAAAGGACACTTTTCCTGTCTATCTTTGCCACAGAAAGCAATTTTTGTATACATTTCCATTTGTCAATAAATAATTCAAAAGGCCTTAAGCTCTGTTTTTGTGACAACTAAACAATTTTCTTGAACTGTAAGCTGAAGTACCTGTAAGAGTGCTTTATAGGTGATAATTTCTCAAGTCAAAGCCACTGTTCTGCCTTACTGAAAAAGACTGCTGCAATGAAAGGGAGGCTTTTGGTCTGTATTAAAGCTCTCCTAGAGAGACTAAGTAAGTGGGACAAAGTGCTTCCAGCACAAAACATTTCCACTGTGAAGAATTCTGCCTTCACATACTGATGTCCTGACTAAGTCCTCTCGCCCTGTAATGGACCATGGGACTGTGCTTCAAGGTACCTTTCGGAAAGGTTTTCAGCTCTCAAAGATTTACGGGAAATAATTCATGGCCCATGAATTAAGGCAGACTAACTAAAAATAGGCTTGATGCTATGAAACCTTATTTACCCAAATTATAATTAACAAGTGGGCTGTTACTTTTCCCAGGCTTTGTCTCTGAACAGCCTTGAATAAGGGGGTCAGGCTCCAGCAGAGTTTCAAGTTATAGGGTTTCTGGTTAAGGACCATACTTCCAAGCACCCAGCTAGTTTCTCTGAAAAAACAAATACCTGCTTTTCTAGGAAAACATATTGAGTTTAAAGTTCCATTAGCCTGAAACATAGCAAAGGAAAACATTACTTTCTTCCTAAAATATTTCAGAATGGAATAATTTGTAAAAGTATACATGACTAGAGGATGGAAAATTACACAAAACATCCTGAAGAAAAATCTATGAATTAAACTATAGTTTATTGCTACTTAACTCAGATAAAGTAAGCAAAAGCAACAATAAAAGCCCTAAGATGAAAAATAAAGCAGGGTGGTGAGAGTTGTAATCAAATGACTTATCTCCACTCTTTGCTTTTATAATTATATCTCCCAGGAGCTTTTTAATCTGATGCATTACATCAGAAAAATGAGTTAATAGAAGCCAAAAGACTTGAGACATTTTATACCAAATACAACAATGACAAAAACGATTATCTAAATACCAATTCTGGAAAATTCCCATATTATACAGTTGAAGATAAGAAACATACATAACAAAAATGAGACAAGAATTGTAGAAGACAGAACCATTGGTAACTGTAACACTCTTCTGAACCTTCGTTTTTCCTCAAATTTTCCTTAACTTTTAAAATTGAGTTTTTTTCTCTTCAGTATTTGAGCAAAAATTTTCTTGTTTTGAAACACTGGGTCAAAGTAAATTTAACAAGTATTCACTTGGAGGCCATCTGCTGTGATAAACTTTAAATCGCTAGATATTTTTCCTTAAAAATGTATTACCACTTTTTATGTTATAATCCATCACTGAAAATCTGTGTTAACTTTGGAGGCCGAAAAGGGCGGATCATTTGAGGTTAGGAGTTTGAAGTCAGCCTGACCAACATAGTGAAACCCTGTCTCTACTAAAAATACAAAAAAAAAAATTAGCCAAGTGTGGTGGCACATGCCTGTAATTCTGGCTACCTGGGAGGCTGAGACACGAGAATGGCTTGAACCCAGGAGGTGAAGGTTGCAGTGAGCCAAGATCACGCCACTGCACTCCAGCCTGGGCAACAGAGTGAGACAGACTCTGTCTCAAAAAAGAAAAAGAAAGAAAGAAAATCTGTGTTAAAATGCCATTTTAGCTATCAGAATTGTGCCACCAGCTAGTGGTCAAATACTAGTTGAAGGGCCAAGAGCGATGACTTACACCTGTAATCCCAGAACTTTGGTAGGCCAAGGCAGGAGGATCAACTGAGGCCAGGAGTTTGAGATCAGCCTGGACAAAAATACAAACATTAGCCAGGTGTGGTGGTGCATCGCTGTAGACCTGGCTACTTTGGAGGCTGAGGTGGGAGGATCACTTGAGTGTGGAGGTTTGACACCACAGTGAGCCATGACCACACCACTGTACTCCAGCCTGGGCAACAGAACAAGACCTTGGTTCTAAACAAACAAACAAACAAACAAACTAGATGGAAAACTAGATAGCTTTAAACAATGTCCCTCCTTATGTAATATATATATATATTTTTGGAGACACGGTCTCATACTGTCATCCAGGCTGGAGTGCAGTGGTGCAATTATAGCTCACTGAGCCCTCCCAAGTAGCTGGGACTACAGGCATGCGCCACCACATGCGGCTAATTTTTCCTTTCCTTCCTCCCTCCCTCCCTCCCTTCCTTCTGCTAATTTTTCTTTTTTCTCCTTCCTTCCACTCTTTCTCTTCCTTTCCTTTTCATTCTTTCCTTCCTTCTTTATTTTCTTTCTCTCTCTCTCTTCCTCTGTCTCTCTCTCCCTTCCTTTCCTCCCTCCCTTTCCTCTCTTTCTCTCTTCCTTCCTTCCTTTCCTTCCTTTCTCTATCTCTCTCTCTCATCCCACTATATTTTCCACACTGGTCTTGAACTCTTTCCGGCCTCTGCTCTCTTGAATAATTTCAACATGCAGGGAAAGTAGGAACGTAAGAGGCATAAAGGGGGAGGAGAACAACGTAGTGAAAACCAGAGGGAGAAACAGGAAAGTGAATACTGATCCCTGATACCCCTAAAACTCAGTCCTAGGCAGCGGTCCACCAATCACTGGCAGCTACCTTCCTTGCAGATGATGCCTTTACAGCCCAGAAAATCTTCTGTAAAAGATGTTATTTCAAATCTGAAATACATATGCCCCACCCATGTAATGTCTGTGTATATTTATGCCTGCAGATGTAGCTATACTATCTACATACATATCTATCTTATAGTAGACATTATATAGTTATTTAAAATGGGGTTGTTGTGGGGCCAGGTGTGGTGGCTCACACCTGTAATCCCAACACTTTGGGAAGCTGAGGCAGGAGGATCGCTTGAGCCCATGAGTTTAAGACCAGCCTGGCAAAATAGCGAGACCCGGTAACAAAACAACAACAACAACAACAACAAAAAACGGAGTTGTTGTAACATTGGGGGATTTTTAAAAAAAAAAGACAAAATGTAAAATGGGGAAGAAGTAGAAATGCCAGGGAAAATCTACATAATTACTTCAGTCTTACTTTCCTTCTAACTGAAGAATGCGTTGTAAACTACTATAAGGTATTATTCCTAGAATATCATGATGATAGCCACAATTATAATGCAGTAAAATGATGAGTAAAAAGAACACAGAGGAGCATTTTGATAAATATGTGGTCCCAGTCTGCAGTAGATTGTAAAAAATTAAAAAACATGGCCCTCCTCATTTTCCTTCATAAACACTTTGCAAGTGGTTTAGATAATACAGAAGACAAAGAGCACAGCACTGAAACGAAACAGGGCCATTTTCTACATTTTTAAAGTATCTCAATTTAAAATAATTAAATCAACCAACCTGGCAAATTCTTAACAATGTTCCCTAATACTGGCACAATCTCCACTGGTTTTATAAGACAAGATGCCTACATTGTTTGGAGGCTTGGATATTTTTGGGGAAAAAATATGACGTTACAGGGTTTTTTTTCTATTAAAGAAACTGTTCATTTAAGGAAATAAAGTGTATTTCCTCTCTAAAAGTGTAATAGTTCACTGAACACTTTAGTCTGGTAGCATACAGGTGACATGCGGCTGCTGGTAAGAATGAGCTCACACCAATAAAACTGCAAGGGCACCATATCCAGGCAAACTCCAGGTAAAAGAACAGAGTAAAATGTCTGAGGAACTTAGTCAAGTTCATGTAAGTAAAATGTTGGACGTGAGCTCTGGCAAGGCTACACTGAGAAGATCTGACCAAGTTAACAGCAAACGGTTATTGACAGCTCACTACTCACAATTTTCATGTTCTCTTTCAAAAAACCTAAGAGGTAGACACTACTATTTTGCATGTTATGAAAATTGCTCATTGCCATCCAGTATCTCTTCTCTTTTTCCTTGTAATAGAACCCTGATCTCATTAGCAGCTGCAACGCAACCCAGCTAAGACTACATCTCCCAAACTCCCCTGCAGCTTGATGTGTCTCATGGCTAAGACAATCTCATGGACACATCAAGCTGCAGGGGAGGGTCGTGTGGAACTTTCAGGAAGGCTATTTAAAGGGAGCTGACTCACAGCTGGGACACATGCCCTTTTGCTTCCATGCCTCCCCTTTCTCATCCAAGATGACGGTTGGTGCTCTAGCCATCACTTCCTGGCCTACAGGACGGGAGCTCCATGCTGGACAATCAACTTATCGGCCCTACATTACTTACCTCAAAACTTTTTATATGAGAGAATAAACCTCTGCAGGTGTAAGCCACCCCTACGTGCAGCCAAACCTGATCCTGATATACACAATTATATAGATGGGAAAAAAAAAATCAAAGTTAGAGAGGTTAAGTAATATGTCCAAAGTAACTCAGCAAGAAAGGAGCAAGGAGCAAAGCAGCCCAGGTCCGTTGACTCCATGGCCCACGCTCTCCACGAAGCTCCACAAAGGCAGCACCGTAGCACAGTGCCTGGCACATTGCAGGTACACAACAGATCTCTCTCAATTACACGAATGACTTTGTTATACAGCCTCATTAGTATTTCAGATAGGAGTTTAAACATAGCCTCCATCACACTGTATTCCTTCAGAAATTTTAAACACATAGGAGAAAATGCATTATTTTGTCAATAAAACTAGGACATCCATGAAATAAACATGGAAGACAGTATCTAATTGTAAAGCACTAAAATAGATTAAATCACATTAATTCTTGAAAAACAGTAAATAAACTATTTTCTTACCGATAGTTACATCTCCTCTGATTTCACTTTCTACACATACAACTGCTCCAGGGGCAATCTTCACACTGTAGCAAGAAAAAGGTAACATTTACCAGGGGTAAGATTAAAAATACTGTTGGAGAAGCTACCCTGACACTGTAATGAAAACAAGGTTTAAAAAATGATGGAAAAAAAGACCAGGTGCAGTGGCTCACACCTGTAATCCCAGCACTCTGGGAGGCCGAGGTGGGCGGATCACCTGAGGTCGGGAATTCCACACCAGCCTTACCAACACAGAGAAACTCCATCTCTACTAAAAATACAAAATTAGCTGGGTGTGGTGGCGGGCACCTGTAATCCCAGCTACTTGGGAGGCTGAGGCAGGAGAATCGCTTGAACTTGGGAGGTGGAGGTTGCAGTGAGCCGAGATTGTGCCACTGCACTCAAGCGTGGGCAATAAGAGTGAAACTCCATCTCAGGGAAAAAAAAAGATGGAAAAATGGAAAGTCAATGGTAAGAGGGTAAGGTTTTAAGAGATTATAAATTTTTCAATTGGTATATTGTCCATCATCCCAAATCACATGTGCTATAGTATTAAAATGCTTGAGAAGTTTTGAACCTTTTCTTTTAATACCAGCATGTTTCTAAACAGCAAACAGCTGAAAACAACCTAGACATTCATCAGTGGAAGACTAGTTAATAAATTATGGTATACTATGGACTATTACATGGTCATCAAAAAGAATGAATAATCCCTTGTCAAGATTTTGGAATGGCTGTGCACAGTGGCTTATACCTGTAATCCCAGCACTCTGGGAGGCCAGGAAGGAGAATTGCTTAAGCCCAGGAATTCAAGACCAGTCTGGGCAACATAGTGAGACTTCATCTCAAAAAAAAAAAAAAAAAAAAAAAAAAGGAATGATCTCCAAGCTATATTGTTAAAAGTAAAAAAAGTGAAGTGAGAAAATGGACAGTATGTAATATGCCATTATTTTTGTAAAGGCAGGGTGAAAAAATATACATTTAAACTATTTAACAACCAGCAAAGTAATACTAACTTAGAAATTTAAAATTTACAAATATTTCTATTTACTCTCATATATATACACACACACACATATGAGAAACTTTTCACAAAGTAATATAAATTGTAGTACAAATTGTTCAAAAGACTCTAATAATTTCCATATAACTTATTGATGTTTCTTTCTTATATTCTGCCGTTATCTTTCATTTGACAAAGCTGTATGTAAACACCAACCCTAGCTGAACCATGAGCTGACATGAGGAAGTGCATCAAATGACTTCCCCATTACAGTGATGGTTATTAGGAAACTTCTTTTCATTAAGAAAAGAATTTTTCTAAATGGCAATGACATTCATGGTGTTAAATCTGCTCTCAGCTACTATGAAATAACACTAACATTTTAGATATTTTGTCTTTGTAATTTTGTTTGGATTTTTCAAAATTTTGATTTCCAATTGTTCCACTTTGGGCTGGGCATGGTGGCTCATACCTGTAATCCCAGGACTTTGGGGGGCCAAGGTGGGTGGGTCATCTGAGGTCAGGAGTTTGAGACCAACCAACCTGGCCAACATGGCGAAACTCTGTCTCTATTAAAAATACAAAAATTAGCCGGGCATGGTAGTGGGCGCCTATAGTCCCAGCTACTGGGGAGGCTAAGGCAGGAGAATGGCATGACCCCGGGAGGCAGAGCTTGCAGTGAGCCGAGGTAGCGCCACTGCACTTCAGCCTGGGCGACAGAGCAAGACTCCATCTCAAAAAAAAAAAAAAAGAAAAGTGTAAATGTTTGTGCAAGAACACTTATGTAAAAATATTAAAACACTATTTTATCTGTTCTACCTATGTTGAAATACCATATGCATACATCTAAGCAGAGACTAGTAAGTAACAAAGTAAAAACCTCTTCCCCCTCCCAGGTTGGACATCACTGAATGAGTAGAAGCACGAAAGTCATGAAGAGAAAGGGAGCAGGTAAGGCTGAGAGGAAAAGCAGGATCAGCCCATGAACAAGCTTGTACACCATGACATGGGATTTGAATTTGCAACTGTAGGCAAGAAGTCACTGAAGGATTCCCATTCCCAAGCCAACAATGTCACAAAATGGTATGCAGATAATTGATACTTGTATGAAGAAGTACTTGGCCGTGGTGGGGGTCAGGGAGGCAGCTGGTCTAATCCTACAGAGATAATGCAGGCCTGAAATGCTGTATTAGTCCGTTTTCACACTGCTATACAGAACTTCCCTGAGACTGGGTAATTTATAAGGGAAAGAGGTTTAATTGACTCACAGTTCCACATGACTGGGGAGGCCTCAGGACACTTACAATCATGGCGGAAGGTAAAGGGGAAGCAGGCACCTTCTTCACAAGGCAGCAGGACAGAGAGACAGTGAGAGCGCAGGGAAAACTACCATTTATAAAATCATCAGGTCTTGTGAGAATTCACTCACTATCACGAGAACAGCATGGGGGAAACCACTCCCATAATCCAATCACTCGGATTACGCGTCCTTCCCTCAACAGGTGGGCATTATAATTCAAGATGAGATTTGAGTGGGGACACAGGGCCAAACCATATCAAATGCACTGGTAGCACACAGGAGAAGCTGCAGGTATGTCTAGGAAACAGAAACAAGACTTGGCAACAAACACATTTAATAAAAATCTGGTTTCTAGGCAACGTTGAAGGTAGGTACTTTCCATTCCTTGTTACAGGCCCCAAGGACCACAAAGCGTGTACAGTCACATCCCTCAGTATCCAGTATCTGTGGGAGATTGGTTCCCAGACCAATCCTCAGATGTTCAAGTCTCTGATATAAAATGCTGCAATATTTGCATAAAGCCTATACACATCCTCTCATACTTTGTCATTTCTAGATAATTTACAATACCTAATATAATGTAAATGCTATGTAAATAGTTATACTGTATTGTTTACAGACACAATTTTTTTTTCCTATTTTCGATCTGAGGTTGGTTGAATCCATGGATGTGGAACCCATGGATATAAAGAGCAAACTATATTTGCTTTCTTCTCTGTGGAGGGGAAATAAGTTTGACTAGTGTATTAGTCTGTTCTCACACTGTTAATAAAGACGTATCTGAGACTGGGTAATTTATAAAGGAAAGAGGTTTGACTCACAGTTCAGCATGGCTGGGGAGGCCTCAGGAAACCTACAACCATGGCAAAAGGGGAAGCAAACACGTCCTTCTTCACATGGTGGCAGGGAGGAGAATGAGTGCCCAGTGAAGGGAGAAGTCCCTTATAAAACCATTAGATCTTGTAAGAACTCACTCACTATCATGAGAACAGGATGGGGGAAACGGCCCCAATGATTCAATTATCGCCACCTGGTCCCTCCCACAACATGTGGGAATTATGGGAACTACAATTCAAAATGAGATTTGGGTGGTGACACAGCCAAACCATATCAACTACAGAAGGATGGGGGTGAGGGGCATGGAGTGAAATAAGGAAACTGGTGCCATCCTGTCCCCTTCCTGGGAAGGGATGATTTCTGATGGAGAGGGAAACTCAAATTCCAGGGCTCAAAATCAGCTGCTCTGACTCGCTCTGACTCAGCTTCATTTATGCCAGAAAAACAACCCAAACCAGCCTGGGTCACATGGTAAAACCCAATCTCTACAAAAAATACAAAACTTAGCTGGGTATGGTGGCTTACACCTGTACTCCCAGCTACTTGGGGGGCTGAGGCGGGAGGATTGCTTGAGCCCAGGAGGTAGAGGTTGCAGTGAGCTGAGATCGCACCACTGTACTCTAGCCTGGGTGATGGAGTTAAACCCTGTCTCAAATAAAAAAAAAAAAAAGAAAGAAAGAAAGAAAGAAAAAAAGAAAAAAGAAAAGAAAAA
>NW_012115522.1:1230619-1232467 GCF_000951035.1 Colobus angolensis palliatus
AAAAAAAAAAAAAAAAAGTCAATCTGCTGAAATAACAGAAAATATGTAGCCCTCCTACTGCATTAGAGAGGAAAGATTTTAGTAAGATTAGAAGAAAGAAATTAGAAGAAAGTAAAAGAAAGAAAACTTTTAGTAAAAGCAGAAAATCACCTGGTCTAACCCTCTCATATTACAGAAAAAACTGAAATTCAGAGACTAGAAATTTCTTGGAGCAGAGTTCATTCCTGGGGCATCACTGTCCTGAAATCAGTCATCTCTCTTCTAGTTGAAAGTTTTCTGGAAACATCCTGTCACTCCAGATGTTTTTCCATGATAAATGAATGACACTGTCCTTGAATGTATCACCATCTGTAAATGTCATTTCTCTGATACTTTTCATTTAAAGTGGGTTTTTATGGTAAAATATGCAGTTTTATTAAGCCCTGGTCAAATAAATTAGCCTCTATAAAATGTCTCTTGTTTTAGACCTTATTTCTCATTGCAATTTTCCATTTCCTCAGCTTCCTTCTCATTATGAAAAGAGCATTATCTAACATTTAACTCGTCCTGGGCAACTGAGAGTAGGAGAGACTCACAAGTGCCCCCTGCCTTCAGTTTTACGCCCAAGGGAGAGATCCCAGGTAATGCTTGCATCACAATCAGCACACTTCTCAGTGGGGCAGGGAAGAATTAATTCACAACTAGGCCAACTAAAACGTGGTCCCAATATCTCTGCAAGGACCCCTCTGTATCTCGGAGTGGTGGGAGCAGAGAGGTGAGCCGGCAGATGGGAGGGCAAGACTTAACCTCAGATCTGTTAAAGTAACAAGTCAACAATACCTTCATCTTCACCGTAAGCTACTATCTACTGCACATAATATTTATAACACATCTGTTCCTCTTTAGCTTACGAAAAAAAAATTATAGAGTATCTGCTTAAATGGAAGAAAAATCTAAATTTTAATTTATGGCACCAGAAACAATGTCAGTTTTCTTTTTCAAAAAGAGTCAGCAGAGGGAGCTCAACACTGCTGCTGTTCGAAATGGCTTTACTTTTGCACTTGTGTCATCCCAGCCACCAACAGCCACCAACAGACCCCAGCAATGAAGACTACCGGAGAAGAAGCCAAAATTGCCGTCCTCACATGTTTACAAAGGAGCTTGTCCACTCCACGCCTGGCAGAAAATGTCCCAGTTCTAACCTTATACACTATTGGTGAGAATGAAAATTAGTTCATCTATTGAAAATAGTATGGTGACTTCTCAAAGGACTAAAGACAGAAGTACCATTGGACCCAGCAATTCATACAGAACTACCAATCCAAATGGAACTACCATTCGACCCAGAATCTACTCAAAGAAAACCATCGTACTAAAGACAATTAAACTCCTTTGATTATCACTGTACTACTCACAATAGCAAAGTATGGAATCAACCTAAGTGTTCATCAACGGATGACTGGATAAAGGAAATGTGTAGCTATACGATGGAATACTACAGAGCCATAAAAAAGAAAGGAATCATGTCTTTTGCAACAACATGGATGGAACTGGAGGCCATTACCGTATGAAATAATTCAGAAACAAAATCAAACGCACATGTTCTCACTTTTAAGTTGGAGCTAAAATGAGTACACAGAAACATAAAGAGGGAAATTGAACAGACACTGGAGACTCTAAAAGCAGCGAGGGTAGGAGGGGTGTGAGGGCTGAAAAATTACCCATCGGGTACAACGTTCACTATTTGGGTGGTAAGTACACTAGAAGCCCAGACTTCACCATTACGCAATATATCTGTGCAACAAATCTGCGCATGTACTCCCTGCATCTTAATATATAGTGTGTGTGTGCGCGTGTGTGTCACAGTTC
>NW_012115522.1:1233469-1244868 GCF_000951035.1 Colobus angolensis palliatus
CAGCGAGCTGTGAGCATGCTACTGCACTGCAGCCTGGGCTACAAAGCTAGATACTATCTCTGATAAAAGAATAAAAGCTGTTTATTGCAATCCAGTGCGCGTCATTATGCCCTTATTTTACCCACTTGCGTAGGCTTGATCACACCCTAAACATATTCCTCTGACCTCACCGTTGCTTCTTTTCAGCCTCTGCCTTTCTCTACACATTAGGACTTTTCCTGGCCCTTTTCTCGCTCTCTCCTTCCTGTAGGTTAAGTGCCTTCCACCTGCTTGCTCTCTAATGAATGTCTCTGGTTCTGCCCGCTCTGCCGATCTTCACACCTGATATTCGGTTGACTGATTGACATCGCCACTCAGAGTCGTATCGAACCTAAAACTTCCAGAACTTCGATTAACACTCCCGTCCTCCCTCCAACCTGCTGCTTTTTTGATCCACACCATTTGCCCAGTTGCTCAAGCCAGACACTCGAGAGTCACCCTGGCACTTCTCACCCCTACATCTGTAATCGACCTGCAAGTTCTGCTTGTCCTAGCTCGGGTCTCATGCTTACACTTTACCCTGTCAACCCGACCACCTCTGTAATCTAATCTCAGCTGATGTGTCTCTCTCAATTGTTCGCTCCTTCCATACTTGGCCTCTGAAATCACACTCCCTCATCTCACCCCCCAACCCTGATCCAAGTAGTTCTCCTGTAGTCAAAATCATCCTTTAAAAGACAAATTGAGGCCGGGCGCGTGGCTCACACCTGTAATTAATCCCAGCACTTTGGGGGGCCGAGATGGGAGGATCGCTTGAGGCCAGGAGTTGGAGACCAGCCTGGTCAACACAGCAAGATCCCATCTCTATATTTTTTTCTATAATGTATTTTTTTTAAAATGGAAAAATAAATAAGAGCCAAATTCAGTTATTTGATTTCCCCTTCCTCTTAAAATCCACACTGCTTTCCATAACCTATCTCTGAGCTACATCCAGCCCCTGCCTACTTCTCTTCTCTCATTTCGTGTTCCTCTTCCTCTGTGTGTTCGATCACACCCTCATTCTGCAAAAAAGCAAAGCTGACTCTCCACCCCCAACCGCTTCCACTTGCCCCCACCCTAACACCTTCTGACCCTTTATCTCTCAGATGTCACATACTCAGTTTCCAACCAGAGAAACAGAAGTAGTAGTAGATGTATATCAAGAGGTTTATTGTAAGGAATTGGCTTATATGATTGTGGGGCTCCAGCTAAGCAAGTCCAAAATCTGTACACTATGCTGGAACTCTCATACAAGGGCTATTGTTCACGAGAGGAATTTCTTCAGGGAAGCCCAGCTCTGTCTTATGGCATTCAACTGATTGAATTAGGCCCACCCAGATTATCTAGGATAATCTCCCTTAAAGTGAACATCAGTTCACTTTAGGAAGGATGGACTTTAATCACATCCACAAAATACCTTTACAGCAGCATCTAGATTAGTGTTTGACTAATGACTTGGGAATGTAGCCTAACCAAGTTGACACAAAAAAACTGACCATCACACTCAGGGACTTAGTTCTTTCTGGCTGCTATAACAAAATACAGTTGGCCGTTTGGGTTTGACATCTGTGGTTGGTTGACATCAACCAACGTTGGATCAAAAATTTGGGAGAAAAAAATTACACAAGTTTCCAAAAAGCAAAACTTGAATTTGCTGCATGCCAAGTACTACATTGAAGCCATGTGAATGAAGTGATATGTAGGAATTGTATTAGATATTCTGAATAATATAAACATGATTGAAAGGATATGGGAGGGTATGCATCAGTTAGTTATATGCAAATATTACACCATTTTTTATCAGGGACTTGAGCATCTGCAGATTTTGGCGTCAGATTTTGGTATCTGGGAACCAGTTCCCCAAGCATACTGAGAGACGGTTATACCTTAGACTGGGTACAGAAGTCCTTTCTTATCCTCGGGGGATACATTCCAAGACCTCTAGTGGATGCCTGAAACCACAGATATTACTGAACCCTCTATATACTATGCACACATTTCCTTTTCCTCAATAGTTTCATGGATAAAAGATTTATTCTTACCATAGATCTTAGCAACTTCAGAATATAGGTTTGGTTTCTTTCCTTTCTAATCAAGAAATTTTCACTTAAAGAAAGCATTTTACAGTTTCTCTTTGGCAGATCCAAATCACCAGCATCGCTACTTTTGTGCTTTGGGGCCATTATGAAGTAAAATAAGAGTGACTTGAACACAAGCACTGTGATACTGCAACAGTGTATCTGATAACTGAGAAGGCCTTAATGGGCAGGTAGTATCAACAATGTGGATACCGAGGACAAAGGGATGATTCATGTCCTGGCCTAGAGAGAGCAGGATGGTACCAGAGTTCAGAGAGTTCATCACGCTACTCAAAATAGTGTGCAATTTAAAACTCAAGAATTGTTTATTTCTGGAATTTTCTATGTAATATTTTTGGACTGACTTTGACTACGAGTTACCGAAACCCCACAGAAGATGAAACCACGGATAAGGGCGACTACTGTTATTTATAAGCAAAGACATTTATTGCTAACAGTTCTAGAGGCTGGGGAGTCCAAGATCAAAGCGCTGGAGATTCTGTGTCTGATGAGAGCCCTCATCACCTAATCACCTCCCAAATGTCCCACCTTTTAATTGCCAAGTAGTCAATAAAATATCAGATGTGAAGCTTGGCAGAGAGGACAGAACCTCGAAGGTTTTATGTCAACATACGAATTCTGGAGGGACACAAACATTCAGACCATAGCACCATTTAATAGAAAATAGGCTACCCTTCCTATTCTAATTATTTTCTCTATGGGGTAAGGATTGCACTCATCACCAGCTATGCTTACTTATCTTACCATTCCCCACAAAGACTTAAGTTCCACGAAGGTAGGACCGTGTGAGTTTTGTTCCCACTCTTTACTCAGCACCAACCACAGTGCCTGGTGCGTGGTTGATATTCCCGTAAACTTGTTGAAAAAATATATGCATGAATTTAGAGTATTCTGTTGCTGCCAACCATGTAAACACCTATCCATTTTCAAGCAATGTCTATCTATATTAATTTGAAAGACTTCTATGGCATACTTATAAAGGACCATTTTATCAGTATTAGGTACAGTGTCCAGGGCCTATAGGCTTTTTGGGGATCAATGAACTGTTTGAAACCTGAAAATAAAATGTACTGATTCCAGAATGCAAAAAGTACAGGTAGGAATTAATTAATACTAATGCCAGGCACAGTGGCACACGCCTGTAACCTCAGCACTTTGGGAAGCTGAGGCAGGTGGATTGTTTGAGTTAGGAGTTCGAGATTAGTCTGGGCAATATGGCAAAACCCTGTTTCTGCAAAAAATACAAAAATTAGCGAGGCGTGGTGGCATGTGCCTGTAGTCCCAGCTACTTGGGGCCTGAGGTGGGAGGATCACTTGAGCCCAGGAGGTCAAGGTTGTAATGAGCCAAGATCATGCCTCTGCACTCTAGCCTAGGCAACAGAGCAAGAGCCTGTCTCAATAAATAAATAAATAAATAAGTAAATGCACACATACTTTTTTTTTTTTTTTTTTTGAGATGAGTTTCACTCTTGTTTCCCAGGCTGGAGTGCAATGGCATGATCTCAGCCCACTGCAGCCTCTGCCTTCCGGGTTCAAGTGATTCTCCTGCCTCAGCCTCCTGAGTAGCTGGAATTATAGGCACCTGCCACCTTGCCTGGCTATTTTTTTTTGTATTTTTAGTAGAGACAGAGTTTCACCATGTTGGCCAGGCTGGTCTCAAACTCCCGACCTCAGGTGATCCACCTGCCTCTGCCTACCAAAGTGCTGGGATTACAGGCATGAGTCACCGCGTCCAACCCCACACATACATACTTAATGTCTACAAAGCAACTGTTTTCTTAACTAATCAACTGCAGTTCAACTCTTCTGTACCTAGAAATCATATTTAATGTGGGATATGGTTTCATTCAATATGTTTAATACAATGTTAGCTTGTTTAGTTCCTTAGGGAGCCCTCTTCTTCCCTGTTGGGAATAGGCCCCCAAAATCTGGCCATAAACTGGCCTCAAAACTGGCCATAAACAAAATCTCTGCAGCACTGTGACATGTTCGTGATGGCCATAACCTCCAGCTGGAAGGCTGAGGGTTTACCGGAATGAGGACAAGGAACACCTGGCCCACCCAGGGCGAGAAACCGCTTAAAGGCGTTCTTAAACCACAAAAATAGCAGGAGCGATCTGTGCTTTAAGGACATGCTCCTGCTGCAGATAACTAGCCAGACCCATCCCTTTATTTCAGCCCATCCCTTTATTTCCCATAAGGAATACCTTTAGTTAATCTATAATCTATAGAAACAATGCTTATCACTGACTTGCTTTCAATAAATACGTGGATAAATCTCTGTTCGAGGCTGTTAACTCTGAAGGCTGTGAGACCCCTGATTTCCCACTCCACACTCTGTATTTCTGTGCGTGTGTCTTTAATTCCTCTAGTGCCACTGGGTTAGGGTCTCCATGACTGAGCTGGTCTCAGCAAGCGGCACCCATACGTGGGGGCTCGAACCCAGGTTGAAGGGTCATCAGAGTGACGGTTGGAGAACATGGAACTAAGCTGGAGGACACCCAAGTACTCTTAAAGTGATCTCCGTGGTAAGAAGAGGAGCTCAGAAGCATCAGGGTAACAATGGGACAAATGTGGGTTTTGGTTCATTCCACCTTGGAACCTTTTCACACTAATGATGAGGAGGAAGGAAAGGATAATTAAGTAACAGAAGAAGTAACAGAGCAGGTTTATTTGCCAGCTAGAGCTAAAGTGGCAAAGGAGGGAGAGGTTCATCCCTACCCTTCTGCACCCCCTCTTATTATTTTGAAGAAAAAGAGTGCCCTGACCCTCCAGATCTTTCTTTTCCGGAGGACACTGGGCGAAAAGTAGTTGCCCCAGTGACTTAGCAGCACCTCGAGCAAGCACTCTCAGTTCTATTCAGGCAGGAATTCAGCAAACTAGACAAGAGGGTGATATAGAGGCTTGGCAGTTCCCTGTTAGAATACACCCACCTGATCAGCAGGGAAACATTATAACTACATTTGAGCCTTTTCCTTTTAATAACTCAAAGAATTTAAACACGCTATTAATCAGTATGGACCGGGTTCTCCTTTTGTAATGGGACTGTTAAAGAATGTTGCTGTTTCCAGTCGAATGATTTCTACTGACGGGGATGCTTTTACTTGAACTTGCCTGATTCCTGCTCAGTTCTTACAGTTTAAAACTTGGTGGGCAGATGAAGCTTCTGTTCAGGCTGCTTGCAACGCCCAGACCCAACCTCAAATTAATATAACTGCAGACCAACTTTAGGGTTGGCGGCAGGGCTGGTTTAGATGCACAAGTGGTCATGCAGGATGATGCCATAGAACAGCTTAGAGGGGTGTGCATTAGAGCTTGGGAAAAAATCACACAGGTGGAAAACAATATCCTCCCTTTAGTGTTGTAAAACAGGGACCAAAAGAACTGTATGTGGATTTTATAGCTCAGTTACAGGAGTCTCTTAAAAAGGTGATTGCAGATTCGGCTGCTCAGGATATAGTGTTGCAGTTATTAGCTTTTGACAATGCTAATCCAGATTACCAGACTGTTCTGCGACCTATTAGAGGGAAAGCACATTTAATTGATTATATCAAGGCCTGTGACAGTATCAGAGGTAATTTGCATAAAGCTACTTTGTTGGCACAGGCAATGGAAGGACTGAGAGTGGATAAAGGAAATACTCCATTTCCTAGAGCTTGTTTTAACTGTGGGAAGCATGGTCATACTAAAAAAGAATGTAGAAAAAATCAGCAAGTCAGGCCGCCAGATAAGGGAAAAAAGAAAACTGCTGAGCCTGAAATTTGTTCAAAATGCAAAAAAGGAAAACATTGGGCTAATCAGTGTCACTCTAAGTTTGATAAAGATGGGAACCCCATTTCGGGAAACGCCATGAGGGGCTCGTCCTGGCCCCGTTCTAAACCCAGGCATTTCCAGCTCAGGCCATTCTCACCCCTGTGCAATGTCTGTCCCCCACCACAGCCAGTAGTGCCACAGTAGATTTATGCTGCCCAAAAGTTGTGAGCCTTCTGCCTCGGGAACCACTGCAAAAGGTGCCAGCAGGAGTTTGTAGACCCTTGTGAGGGGGGTTGATGGGATTACTTCTAGGAAGGTCTAGTTTAAATTTAAAAGGGGTACAAGTACAAACAGGAGTCACTGATTCAGATTACAATGGGGAAATTCAAATTGTTATTTCTACTTCTGCTCCCTGGAAAGCAGAGCCAAGAGAGCGCATAGCACAACTCCTGATTGTGCCATATGTGGGAAGGGGGAAAAGTGAAATTAAATGAACAGGAGGATTTGGAAGCACAAATAAACAAGATAAAGCAGCTTATTGGGTAAATCAAGTTACTGATAAATGTTCTACCTGTGAAATAACTATTCAGGAAAGAAATTTAAAGGTTTGGTAGATACAGAGGTGGGCATTTCAATCATTTCTCTACAGCACTGGCCATCTGCATGGCCAATCAACACGCTCAATTTAACATAGTTGGAGTTGGTAAAGCCCCTGAAGTATGTCAAAGTAGTTATATTTTGCACTGTGAAGGGCCTGATGGACAACCTGGGACTATTCAACCAATTATAACTTCTCTACCTATAAGTCTATGGGGAAGAGATTTGTTACAGCAATGTGGAGCACAAGTTCTAATTCCTGAACAATTATATAGCCCTTAAAGTCAACATATGATGCATGAAATGGGTATGTCCCTGGTATGGGACTAGGAAAAAATTTGCAAGCTTTAAAGGAACCACTTCAAGCAGAAAGACAAAGTTCCCACCAAGGTTTAGGATATCGTCTTTGAGGGCAGCCATTGTTAAAAGCCTCCAGAACCTATATCTTTAAAAGGGTTAACAGATAAGCCAATTTGGATAAAACAATGGCCGCTAAGTAAAGAAAACCTGGAGGCTTTAGAGGAATTAGTTACTGAACAATTAGAAAACGGGCACATACTCCAACATTTTCCCCTTAGAATTCTCCAGTTTTCGTAATTAAGAAAAAATCAGGTAAATGGAGAATGTTAACTGACTCAAGAGCCATTAATTCGGTTATACAACCTTAAAATAACAACTTGGGGTCGAGGTTATGCTTGTGTTTCTCCAGGACTGAATCAACAGCTGATTTGGATACCATCAAGACACCTGAAACCTTATCATGAGCCAGATGCCGAGGAAGGGATTCTGGGAGGATCCCAAGGACCCCCCGGTTGCACCCATCTCAAGACTGATGCTGAGGAGAACCCCAACTGTCACGAGCAACACCCCCCAAACACAGTCACCCACCTGGGGACAGATCAAGAAGCTGTCACAGATGGTGGAAGAAAGTCTGAGGAAAGTGGGACAACCAGTCACAATGAATAATTGAATGGTAGCTATGATCGCAGTGATCACCATTGCCGTGAGTATTCCTTCAACAAGGGCTGACAAGAGAACAATTATACTTATTAGGCATATTTATCAATCCTGGCTGGCAATAATGCCTGGATGTAATCACCCTATGATACACATGCTTTCTGACCTCAGTATTTACCATAATACATCTGCTCCTATAATTGAGGCATACTGCCCTCAAAAACCTATTTGTAAACAGAATTGGACCTGGCCAGAAATAATGAACATACTCGTTTGGGAAGATTGCATTGCAGAACAGGCAGAGGTGCTGTGCAATGATTCCTATGGAATCATTATTAATTGGTCCCCTAAGGGGATGTTTAGCTTAAATTGCAACTCTCAGTCTGCGTGCCACCGCCACACTATATTCAGCTGGTCTGAACAAAATGGTCAGGTGGTAGAAATGGTAAGAAGTATGGCAAGAGTTCCTATTATCTGGAACCATGGCGATATAGTGGCACCTCAACCTCAAATGATATGGCCCGCTGTAGGAGCTAAACATAAGGATTTGTGGAAACTATTAATACTCTTAATAAGATCAAAATTTGGGAAAGAATAAAAAAAGCATCTAGAAGGACACTCTACAAACTTGACTTTGGATATTGCAAAATTAAAAGAACAAATATTTAAAGCATCCCAGGCACACCTGACATTAATGGCAGGAACTGGAGTGCTTAAAGGAGCTGCAGACAGATTAGCAGCTAGTAACCCATTAAAATGGATAAAAATACTTGGAAGCTCTGTGATTTCAATGATGATTGTGCTTTTAATCTGTGTTATTTGTCTTTGTATAGTCTGCATATGTAGATCCCAACTCCTGCAAGAAGTAGCTCACCGTGACAAAGCTGCCTTTGCTTTTGTTGCTTTGCAAATCAAAGAAGGGGGACATGTTGGGAATAGGCCCCCAAAATCTGGCCATAAACTGGCTCCAAAACTGGCCATAAACAAAATCTCTGCAGCACTATGACATGTTCATGATGGCCACGACGCCCATGCTGGAAGGTTGTGGGTTTACTGGAATGAGGGCAAGGAACACCTGGCCCACCCAGGGCAGAAAACCGTTTAAAGGTGTTCTTAAACCACAAACAATAGCATGAGTGATCTGTACCTTAAGGACATGCTCCTGCTGCAGATAACTAGCCAGGTCCCATCCCTTTATTTCCCATACGGAATACTTTTAGTTAATCTGTAATCTATAGAAACAATGCTTATCACTGGCTTGCTGTCAATAAATATGTGGGTAAATCTCTGTCTGAGGCTCTCAACTCTGAAGGCTGTGAGACCCCTGATTTCCCACTCCACACTCTATATTTCTGTGTGTGTGTCTTTAATTCCTCTAGTGCTGCTGTTACTCTCGGCATTCCCATTAACTGTTTTATTGTTGCCTAAGACTTTGTGCCTTCTGTGGCCTAGAATAAGCCACCCATCTGTTTGGAAACATCCTTTCATAGAGAGCCAACTTAAGCATTTCCACTGTTCCAAAATCCTTTTTGATTCTCTATTTCTGCAGGTGATTATTTATTTATCCTCTTCTGTACACCAGTGTACCTACAGTTCTTTAACAAAGGTATTTATTTCCATTTCTGTCTCTCTAGTAGACTGAGAGCCACATGAGTGCAGGGACTACATCTTACTCATTCCCATATTCGTAGTGCTTAGCAAAGAGTGTCATAAAATGGTAGCTCAATAATGCTCATAATGTTAATTATTGAATCACTTTACCTTCAGCTACATTCAATCAGCCAGCTTTATATGCCATGCTTTTACATGCTTTATCTGATTTTCATAACGGTTCTGTTGAGACAGGCATAATTATGTCTAATTTTAAGGTGAAGCTTAGTCCCAGAGAGGTGATGTGACTTGCTCAAAGTTCCCCAATCAATAAGATTTGCCAACATGGCAAAACCCCATCTCTACAAAAAATATAAAAATTAGCTGGGCATGGTGGCACATGCCTGTAGCCCCAGCTTCTCAGGAGGCTGAGGTGGGAGGGTCACCTGAGTTGGGGAGGTGGAGGTTGCAGTAAGCTGAGGTTGCACTACTGCACTCCAGCCTGGGTGACAGAGCCAGACCCTATCTCAAAAAAAGAAAAAGAAAATAACCTGCTTCCCTTCCTCCTGGTCACATTCTTGTTTCCCCTTTTCAGTCCACAGAGTTGTCTGTCCATAGTTGGGAAATGAGATTTTTCATTAACTTAGTGAAGAAAATATGACAGCGTGACAACTGGAAAGGCAAATGGTATGCTTTGTCAATGAAACAAAACCACAACTCCCAAAAGCAATGTTTTCAGTGCATATCATGATTAATGTTACACCAAAATGTGTTTTGGTTTCCATAGTGCAGTTCCTCAATCAGAAAGCCAGTTTTTATTCTGCTTATCTCCAGAGCTTTTGTTTGCCTTTTGCTCACCCTAGCCCCACTAAACCAGATAAAAAGATCAGAGAGCCTGGTTGAGATTACTCTTGGAGGAAGGCATCAGTTAAGGACACTGGAAAAGACAGGCTTTTTTTTTCTGGTTCCTAATGGAGTGGCTTCGGCTGTTCTTTCTCCATCCTGTATCATTTTACCAGGGGGCTGCATTTCCCTTTGCATTTCTGTTCAATTATCTCTGCATCATGGATTCATTCTCCACTCGTGCCAGGTAGGCTGGATGGCTATTTTTACTCTTATATCCAGAAATATGATAGTGACCGGGCGCGGTGGCTCACTCCTGTAATCCCTGCACTTTGGGAGGCTGAGGCGGGCAGATTATTTGAGGCCAGGAGTTCGAGACCTGCCTGGCCAACATAGCAAAACCCTGTCTCTACTCCAAATACAAAAAAAATTAGCCAGGCATGGTGGCTCACGCCTATAGTTCCAGCTCCTCAGGAGGCTGAGGCAGGAGACTTGCTTAAGCCCAGGAGGTGGAGGTTGCAGTGAGCCGAGATTGCGCCATTGCACTCCAGCCTGGGCAATGGAGCAAGCCTCTACAAAAAAAAAAAAAAGAAAGAAAGAAAAAGCCAGAAATACTATAGTAGGGCAAAAAGCAGAGTAGACTTCTCACTTCGGATTCAGCCTGTCAAAAAAATAAAAATAAAATAAAAAAGACTTCTCACTCTGGATTCAGCCTGTTGAGTCCTAACTCCCTCACCTAACTAAGTGTCCTTGTGTATGTGAATATACTTCACCCAAATGCCCTCTTCTTATCTATAAAACAGAAAACATAATGCCTATCTCATGGGGTTATTTTAAATATTAAATAAATATATTTCTCATAAAGGATTATTAGCACAATGCCTAGAATGAAACAAGCAATCGCTAAGTCACACATTCTACATTGTCCATGTACAGACAATTTAATATTTATAAAACTCCTAGAGAGTTGCCTCTGGGTGGGAGGGTTGCTGTGTAAAGGATAAATGTTCCCCCTTTTGTTTTCCCATAGCAGGGAAGTGAAGGACCACAGTGTTAACTGGGGTGTTAAGCGGGGAAGTCACCCCAAGCACAGGCTCAAAGAAAAGCACAGAAATGGCCCAGATTTTTGAGTAATAGATGCTCTCACACTGAGGCACTTAATGTTCTCCCCCAAGAAAAAAAGTGGCACTGTGCCCGGAGCCGTGACACACGTTTGCCTTGCAATGGTGTTTCCTGGTTCTGAGTTGGTAGAGAAATTCTAAGCTTCTTTGACTCGCTTTCCCTGACCAGTCAGTCCTTTTTTCTTTTCTTCTTTTCTTTTTTTTTTCTCTTTTTCTCTTTTTTTTGGGGGGACGGAGTCTCTCTCTATCACCCAGGCTGGGGTGCAGCAGTGCAATCTCAGCTCACTGCAACCTCTGCCTCGCGAGCTCAAGCGATTCTCCTGCCTCAGCCTCTTGAGTAGCTGGGATTATAGTGGCCTGCCACCGCGCCCTACTAATTTTTTTTTTTTTTTGTATTTTTAGTAGAAACAGGGTTTCACCA
>NW_012115522.1:1244931-1276331 GCF_000951035.1 Colobus angolensis palliatus
TTTTTAGTAGAAACAGGGTTTCACCATGTTAGCCAGGCTGGCCTTGAACAGTGATCTGCCCGCCTCAGCCTCCCAAAGTGCTGGGATTACAAGCATGAGCCACCACGCCCAGCTTTTCCACACTTTTTCTGACCCCTTCATTCAACTTTATTAATTTGGCACCAATTAAAAAACAAGCCTCCATATAATGCAGAAGGAAGAACCAAGTGTGCACAATGTGAACCTTCCCTGGCCTCTGCAGATCCGCATCTCCTTGGCTTCTGAGAGAGGCATGATTCACAAACCATTTCATCAATGTGGGTATTTTACAACATTAAATAAACACTGGCCAGGCACCCTGGCTCACGCCTGTAATCCCAAGACTTTGGGAAGCCAAGGCAGGAGGATTGCATGAGTCTGGGAGTTCGAGACCAGCCTGGGCAACACGGGAAATCCCCATCTCTACGAAAACTATTTTAAAAATTAGCCAAGTATGGTGGTGTGTGCCAATAGTCCCAGCTACTAGGGACGCTGAGGTGGGAGAATTTCTTAAGCTGGGGAGGTCAAGGCTGCAGTGAGTCATGATCTTGCCACTGCACTCCAGCCTGGGCAACAGGGACCCTGTCTTAAAAACAAGACAAACACTGCTCTTTTCCTCCCTGGCCACCTGAAAATTGGCCACTGTGATGAAAGACACAGCAGCTATCCAGACAAAGGAGTTCATAATCAACTGACAACTTCGGTGGAAACATATGGTCGTGGTCATCCTTCACTCTGGGAAGGCAACAGTACTGAGAAAGAAATTTGGGGAAAACTAGCCAAAATGTACAAGATCTCCTGGACATGATATATAAAATGGAGATCATCTTTGTATTTAGATTCTGACCGCATTTTGTTGTAGCAAGATAACTGGCATGATTTATGATTCCCTGGATTATGCAAAAAAAAAGTGAACCCAAGCATAATCTTGTAAGACATAGCCCAGATGAGAGAAAAAGACACCAAGAAAACAGCAAAAGGAATGCAAGGACCGAATGAAGAAAGTCAGGGGGCCCCAAAAGCCAGTGTTGGTGCTGTCAAAAAGGAGTCCAGATTCTGCAATGGCCGGGCGCGGTGACTCACGCCTATAACCCCAGGACTTTGGGAGGCCAAGGTGGGCAGATCACCTTAGGTACAGTGTCTAACACTGTACCGGGAGTTTGAGACAGTGTCTAAGACGGAGGCTAAGAGTTAAAGAGCAGCCTGACCAACATGGCGAAACCCTGTCTCTACTAAAAATGCAAAAATTAGCCAGGCATAGTGGCAGGTGCCTGTAATCCCAGCTACTCCGGAGGCTGAGGCAGGAGGATCGCTTGAACCCGGGAGACAGAGGTTGCAGTGAGCCAAGGTCGCACCACTGCACTCCAGCCCAGGCAACAGAGTGAGACTCCATCTAAAAAAAAGAAAAAAAGATTCTGCAATGACTTCATCTGCGGTGATTGTGCCGATTTTTCATGACAGGACATAATAAACTGTAACAACCTTTTGGGTTTTTTTAGAGACAAGATCTTGCACTGTTACCCAAACTGGAGTGCAATGGTGCGATCATGGCTCAAGTGTAGCCTCTAACTCCTGGGCTCAAGTGATCTTCCCCCCTCAGACTCCTGAGTAGCTAGGACTACAGGTGTGCCACCATGCATGGCTATTAAAAATTTTTTTTGTAGAGATGAGATCTTGCTATATTGCCCAGGCTGCTCTCAAACTCTGGCCTCTAGTGATATTCCCTCCTTGGACTCCCACAGTGCTGAGATTACAAGTGTGAGCCACTGTGCCTGGCCTAAACTGTATAAACTTTAGTAAAACAAAATCCTAACTCATAAGATCTTAAGGTGCAGTAGTGAGGATGAAGGGTGGATATAAAGATTTTTCTGAGTTTTCACTTTTCAAAGGGAAGTATTGAGTCTCCTTTCTCTGTCAGCCTCTGGAATGCTTCCGGGTAGCACAACCCGGTGAAAAGGAAGGCGCTCGTCTTGAGAGGATGTCTTGGGCGCTCTTCGAGATCCTTTACACTAGGTTCACAGCACGTTTCAGTCAGACGACGTACCAGGAGATTTCAAAGATGTCCTTGCTAGCCAGACTTCCAGGACTGTCAGGGGCAGGTGGTGGAATACCTTGGGTGGGAATCGCTTGAATGGTGGGCATCAAAGAGAGAGGTTCCAGGGCCACTAAGGCAGGAATTAAGATTTGTCTCCAGGCCAGGGATGTGGCTCATGCCTGTAATCCTAGCACTTTGGGAGGCCAAGGCAGGAGGATCGCTTGAGGCCAGGAGTTTGAGACTGGGCAACATACCAAGACCCCATCTCTAAAAAAATAAAAAGTTAACAGGCATGGTGGTGCATGCCTTTAGTCCATCCCAGGTGGGAGGATCACTTGAGCCCAGGAGGTCAAGGCTGATGGTGAGCCATGATTGCAACTCTGTACTCACCCTGGGTGACAGAAAGAGACCCTATCTCAAAAAAAAAAAAAAAAAAAAAAAAGATTTGTCTCCAAGGCGGAAGTTTACAAATTTACCCTGGCTCTTTCTCCTGTGATTCTTTTCTTCTGAAGAACAAAAGGAAGGCCCCAGAGTGCTACCAGCACAGCTACTTTAGGTGTTGTGTGGGGCCTATCCAGATGGGGTTCCCTGGAGTGACATCTGCAGTGATTCCTTTGCTGCGTGGTTCTGAGTCATTCTCCCCAGGGTGTCCCTTCTCTTTCAGGTACCTCTTTCTCCTGGCTGGAGGAGGTGCCCTGGCCGTGGCTGCCATGGGTCCCTATGCCGTGCTCATCTTCACCCCTGCTGTCTGCGCCGTGGCTCTTCTCTGTTCCCTGGCCCCGCAGCAAGTCCACAGGTGGACCTTCTGCTTTCAGATGAGCTGGCAGACCTTGTGTCACCTGGGTCTGCACTACACTGAGTATTATCTGCATGAGCCTCCTTCTGTGAGGTAAGCAGCCTGTTCATTGGTCACGCTCAGCCCTCTCGCGGTTTTCTTGTACCATGGCGGTAGCAGAGAGAACCTGGGTGTTGGGGTTGGAATCCTGATTCTTCCACATTTGTCCAGTGTGACCTTGAGCAAGTCATTTTACCTCTTTCACACTCATATCTTTTTCTGGAAAAAGACATGGGGCTAACAACAGTGTGTTGCAAGATTGTCGTGAATGTTAATTAACCACCCAATGGGTTCACCTTCTCCACGGCCTAGACAGACAGGGGAATTGCAATAGAGAAAGAGTAATTCCCAGAGAACTGGCTATGCGGGAGACAGGAGTTTTATTATTACTCCAAGCATTCAGGGTCATCATAATCAGCTTCCCCGAGCATTTGGGGATCAGAGTATTTAAGGATAATTTGGTGGGTAGCGGGAGGCCAGTGAGTTGAGAGTGCTGATTGGTTGGGTTGGAGATGAAATCATAGGGAGTCGGACCTGTCTTCTTGTACTGAGTCAGATCCTGGGTGGGGGCCACAAGACCAGATGAGCCAGTTTATCGATCTGGATGGTGCCAGCTGACCCATCAAGGGCAGGGTCTGCAAAATATCTCAAGCACTGATCTCAGGCCTTAGAATAGTAATGTTATCCCCAGGAGCAATTTGGGGAGGGTCAGAACCTTGTCATCTCCAGCTGCAGGACTCCTAAACCATAATTTCTAATCTTGTGGCTAATTGTCAGTCCTACAAAGGCAGTCTAGTTTCCAGGCAAGAAGGGGGTTTGTTTTGGGAAAAGGCTGTGATCGTCTTTGTTTTAAACTATAAGCTATAAACTAAGTTCCTCCCAAAATGAGTCCCAGGAATGAACAAGGACAACTTGGAGGTTAGAAGCAAGATGGAGTTGGTTAGGTCAGACTTCTTTCACTGTCTCAGGTATAATTTTGCAACGGCAGTTTCATTAGAATGAATATAAATGTGATTCTGTGGCTAATCATCGCTGCCACGTGTTGCCTACCTGGTGCAGTGTTTGGCACTGAACAGTAGTTGTCATTGTGCCTGAGAGGGAGGGCAAAGCAGGAATCCTAGAGCCCACAGAGCAGGCCTGCCCAGAAGTGACTCAGCACTGTCTGGCAGCCTCAGCACGGGCTGAGTGGACACTCCACTTGCAGGTATCAATCTTCCCATGGTGGCTGCTGGGAGAGGCCGCTGCTGTGTCAGTGTTTCTCTTCCTTCAGACTCAGCTGTTCCCATCTTGCTGAAGAAGAATAGGCACCCCATCTAGAAAACAGAAATCAAGAGCTAATTACAGTCTAGAGAAGTGTTGTCATGAATCAGCAAGATCCGTGAGATGAGGGGAAACATTGCTTTGTGATCTGGAGATCCCATGTTCCTGGCTGTCTCTGGTGATCACAATTGGCTTCAGGGTCACTTGGCGCACAGAGGCTGTGATGCTCCAGGTGGTCACCCATCTGATTCTAGCCTGTGGTTGGTTCACTTGCTTTGCCATCCTGACTATACCCAGAATTTCTGTTTTTTTTTTCCTATGAAGACTATTTTCAGCCGGGCACAGTGGCTCACTCCCATAATCCCAACATTTTGGGAGGCCGAGGTGGGCAGATCACTTGAGGCCAGGAGTTCAAGACCAGCCTGGCCAACATGGCGAAACCCCATATCTGCTAAAAATACAAAAATTAGCTGGGCATAGTGGCGGATGCCCGGAATCCCAGCTACTCGGGAGGCTGAGACAGGAGATTGCATCACTGCACTCCAGCCTGGGTGACAGAGGGAGACACTGCCTCAAAAAAAAAAAAAAAAAAATACACTATTTTCACCAAAAGCTTCAGGTTGGCTGCTCTAAGGAAAAGGAAAGATGGCAGGTGGGTGGGGTGTAGGAAGTACCAAATGGGATGGAGTGAATCAGGATTTCAGTAGGGAGCTGGGGCCTGATGAGGCTGGGAGGGCAAGTTGAACAGGAGCTGGCTGGATGTGAGGGAGGCTGGAGCAGACCTGGAATGGGGGACTCTGCTAGTCCAGCAGGGCTGCTGCCATCACACGGTGCCACAGACTGGGTGACTCAAACAACAAAAATTCATTTCCTCACAGTTCTGGAGGCTGAAAGTCACTGATGATGGCGTCAGCAGGGCTGGGTTCTTCTGAGGCCATTCTCGTGGCTTGCAGGTGGCAGTGTCCCCTTGTGTCCGTGTGATGGTCACTCTTCTGTCTGTGCATGCATCGGTGTCCTAATTGTTCTCATAAGGACTCTGTGCATATTAGATTAGTGCCATCCTAATGACCTCATTTAACCTTAATCACATCTTCAAAGACCCTAACTCCACATACAGCCGCATTCTGAGGTACTGGGGTCAGGCCATTAGCATAGGAATTTTGGGGGCACATTCAGTCCATAAAAGAGAGTGAGTGAGCAGGGTTTGGTGGCATTTGGAGGCTACCTTGCTTCCAGTGAGAATCAGTCAAGTAAGCAGGTCAGTTTTTCTTAAATCTTCAGACAGACGGATGGAGACAGCAGCAGCTGGAAGACTGTTGTTTTCTCTCCACAGGACAGCGTTTCTGATTGTAGAGTGTGTCATTGTAATTTTCTTTCCCTTTTTTTTTTTTTTTGAGACAGGGTCTCGCTCTGTTGCCCAGGCTGGAGTGCAGTGGCATGCTCATGGCTCACTGCAGCCTCGACCTCCCAGGCTCAAGCAATCCTCCCACCTCAGCCTCCTCAGTAGCTGGGACCACAGGCATGCGCCACCACATAGGGCTAATTTTTCATATTTTTTTGTAGAAATGGGGTTTTGCCATGTTGCCCAGGCTGCTCTCAAACTCTTGGGCTCAAGTGATCAGCCCACCTCACCTCAGCCTCCCAAAGTGCTGGGATTACAGGCGTGAGCCACTGTACCCAGCCTAATTTTCATTCGTTGTTCTCCTCAATGATCTTGCCAGCAGAATCTTTGATGGTGAAGCAGTAAGAGCTCAGGTGATTGGTTAAGACCATATTTCAAACTGCTAATGGCTCAGCACACACTGTGATCCATTCCTTAGTACAAATCCCACATTAGGCAAAGTCTTACAGCCAGGACCCGGTTTGTATTTAAAATCTTCAGCTTCCTATCTTTTCTTCACTACCGAGTTTTTGTTTCCTCTATGGCAAATTTCTCCCAAGTCTCGGATCCTAATTGTTGTAGGCCTTTCTTGGAAATATTATAATCAACATTTCCCACAATGTTCCTCATCATTCTCTTATTTGCATCTCTGACTAATGTTTAATTTCCCCATTTACTTGATCCTGCCTGATGTCACCCTAAATAACAAACAGAAAGAGGCTCCCTAAAAGAAAATGATGGGGCTGGGCATGGTGGCTCACACCTATAATCCCAGCCCTTTGGGAGACTGAGGCAGGTGGATCACTTGAGCCTAGGAGTTTGAGACCAGCCTGGCCAACATAGCGAAACCCTGTCTCTACAAAAAAAAAACCCCACAGAAATTAACTAGGTGTGGTAGCACATGTCTGTAGTCCCAGCTTCTCAGGAGGGAGAGAGGGGAGGATCACCTGAGTCTGGGAGGCAGTAGTTGCAGTGAGCCAAGATGGTGCCACTGCACTCCAGGCTGGGTGATAGAGTGAGACCGTGTCTCAGGAAAAACAAAACAAGAAAAAAGAAAAGAAAAGAAAACGATGCTTATGGCTGGGAGCAGTGGCTCACACCTGTAATCCTAGCACTTTGGGAGGCCGAGGCAGGCGGATCACCTGAGATCAGGAGTTCAAGACCAGCCTGGCAGACATGGCGAAACCCTGTCTCTACTAAAAATACAAAAATTAGCTGGGCGTGGTGGCGTGCAACTGTAATTCCAGCTACTCAGGAGGCTGAGGCAGGAGAGTCGCTTGAACCCAGGAGGCAGCAAAGGTTGCAGTGGGCTGAGATTGCGCCACTGCACTCCAGCCTGGGCCGCAGAGTGAGACTCCGTCTCCAAAAATAAAAAATAAAAAAAGAAAATGATACGTATTTAGGGATTGGGCATTACAGTGGGAATATGTGTGCCATAGTATGTGTATTCAGGTAGGTAAAGGAAGACAAAGTTTTTGTTTGTTTGGTTGGTTGGTTGGTTTTTTTGAGATGGAGTCTCTCTCTGTCACCAGGCTGGCATGCAGTGACACAATCTCAGCTCACTGCAACCTCCGCCTCCCAGGTTCCAGTGATTCTCCTGCCTCAGCCTCCCGAGTAGCTGGGACTACAGGCACGCACCACCACGCCCAGCTAATTTTTGTATTTTTAGTAGAGATGGGGTTTCACCGTATTGGCCAGGATGGTCTCGATCTCTTGACCTTGTGATCCATCTACCTCGGCCTCCCAAAGTGCTGAGATTACAGGTGTGAGCCACCACACCCAGCCAGTAAGAGAAAGTGTTTTAAGAGAAAAATAAGGAGGATTACACAATTGTGTTGAAATCATTATCCTTGAATACAGGATCAATGACAAGGGTGATGCCAGTCTGTGGTTGGGCAGGCAGTGGCTGGGCAGGTGACCTCACAAAAGTATTTTTTTGGGTAGGGTTGCAATGGTTTTTGTGCAAGGTTGTGGTTTTTGCAGTCTTTTGTGGTAGTTTTTGTTATCTGACATACAAGCATTGAGAACCCTCTCTTCACACCTTTCCCTGGCTCTGTTTGTCAGAATTGTTTTGTTTTGTTTTGCTTTTTAACACAAGTGATTTCATTTTTTTTTTCTTTTTCGTTTTCTTTTTCTTTTTTTTTTTGAGACAGGGTCTCACTTGGATGCCTAGGCTGGAGTGCAGTGGTGCAATCATAACTCACTGCAGCCTTGAACTCCTGGGCTCAAGGGTTCCACCCATGTCAGCCTCCCAAAGTGATGGGATTACAGGCATGACCCACCGCACCCAGCCATGATTCCATTTTTATTTCCACAGCTTTCAAATTGGAGTAATGTGTGGTTCTGAATTAAGTCAAGAGTCTTCAGCTGTTAAAGTAAAATTTCCCAGGCAAATTCTCCTATTCAGGATGGCAGATTTCAGGATAGAAGATGGGATGGATCTCTGAGATCCCTGGGAAGCTTCTCAAGTTGAACATGAGTGTAAATGTGTGCATCTTTTTTTCTTTAAAACAAACAAAATATATATGCGATATACATACATATTCCTACAGATATACATATACTTATTTATAAAAAGCACATGATCATTACAAAAAATTCAAACAAAGCAAAAAGTGAAAGATCTTCTTATTCTAATCTCATTCCCTAGAGGTAACTACTCTTAAAAGTTTGGGGTATATTAGCTCCACTGTATACTTAAGATGTGTAAATATTGCTGGGGGTGGTGGCTTATACCTGTAATCCCAGTTTACACTCCCAAAGTGTAATCCCAGCACTTTGGGAGGCCGAGACTGACAGATTGCTTAAGCCCAGGAGTTTGAGATCAGCCTGGGCAACATAGTAAGACCCCATCTCTATAAAAAATAAATAAGATTGATTTATTTTAAGATTTATTTTTTGTGGGGTCCTTCAGGCCATGAGATTAATCTTAGCTATACAGACCTATGTATTTCCTGTGAGATCATGTATGACAGACTGGAATAATAGAAAGAGAATAAATACAGAGTGTTTTTATGTTTTAAAAAAAATTATCTTGCAGGTTCTGCATCACTCTTTCTTCTCTCATGCTCTTGACCCAGAGGGTCACATCCCTCTCTCTGGACATTTGTGAGGGGAAAGTGGAGGCAGCATCTGGAGGCATCAGGAGCAGGAGCTCTTTGTCTGAGCATGTGTGTAAGGCACTGCCCTATTTCAGCTACTTGCTCTTTTTCCCTGCTCTCCTAGGAGGCTCTCTGTGCTCCTTCCAGCGATTTCAGGCTTGTGTTCAAGGGTCCAGTGCTTTGTATCCCAGGCACTCTTTCTGGGCTCTGAGCTGGAGGGGTCTGCAGATTCTTGGACTAGAATGCATAAACGTGGCAGTGAGCAGGATGGTGGATGCAGGAGCAGGACTGACCGATTGCCAGCAATTTGAGTGCATCTATGTTGTGTGGACCACAGCTGGGCTTTTCAAGCTCACCTACTACTCCCACTGGATCCTGGATGACTCCCTCCTCCACGCAGCGGGCTTTGGGTCTGAGCTTGGTCAGAGCCCTGGAGAGGAGGGATATGTCCCTGATGCGGACATCTGGACCCTGGAAAGAACCCACAGGATATCTGTGTTTGCAAGAAAGTGGAACCAAAGCACAGCTCGATGGCTCCGACGGCTTGTATTTCAGCACAGCAGGGCATGGCCGTTGTTGCAGACATTTGCCTTCTCTGCCTGGTGGCACGGACTCCATCCAGGACAGGTGTTTGGTTTCCTTTGCTGGGCTGTGATGGTGGAAGCTGACTACCTGATTCACTCCTTTGCCAATGAGTTTATCAGATCCTGGCCCATGAGGCTGTTCTACAGAACCCTCACCTGGGCCCACACCCAGTTGATCATTGCCTACATCATGCTGGCTGTGGAAGTCAGGAGCCTCTCCTCTCTCTGGTTGCTCTGTAATTCGTACAACAGTGTCTTTCCCATGGTGTACTGTATTCTGCTTTTGCTATTGGTGAAGAGAAAGCACAAATGTAAGTGACATCTTTCCCTGGCTTTCATCTTATACACCCATGAAACAGTTTAGAAAGTGCCAGATGATGCATCAATAATGCGTACATCTGAACTTTTCCATAATAAAAATTTTTCTAAAGTTTTAGATGAATATACCCAGTGACTTGCAGTAGGAATTTGTGTATCTACTTTAGCAAGCTATTCTGCTGGTACTGAGGATATGAAAGGGAAAAATTTGTGGTTTCTTCCCATAAGGTTTACAGTTTAGATGGGGAAGCAAAGATTAAGTAAAGTGATACATAAAAACATAAGGTGCTGTGAATGAGATGGCAAACATTCTACATATAGACACCCCAAAATTGAGTGTTCAGTTGGCCCACCTGATCCTGGAATGGGAACTTTAGCAACACAAAACCAAAACAAAACCTAACTCATTATCACATTGGTTTGTTATGTGGACTACAGACTCATATCCATTATTAAGTTTGAAAATTTTTTTCTAAATTTGAAAATTTGGGCCAGGTGCAGTGGTTCATACCTGTAATCCCAGCACTTTGCAAGGCTGAGGTGGAAGGATTGCTTGAGGCCAGGAGTTTGAGAACAGATTGGGCAACAGAGCAAGACCTTGTCTCAAAATATATATATGTGTGTGTGTGTGTGTGTGTGTGTGTGTGTGTATGTATATGTATATTTGGGTGGGCTTGATGTATGCACCTAAAGACCTAGCTCCTCTGGAGGCTGAGAAGGATCTCTTGAGTCCAGGAGTTCAAGGCTGCAGTGAGCTGTGATTGTGCCACTGCACCCCAGCCTGGATGACAGAGGAAGGCCCCATATGCTAAAAAACTTTTTTGGGCCGGGTGCGGTGGCTCACACCTGTAATCCCAGCACTTTGGGAGGCCAAGGCGGGCAGATCAGAAAGTCAGGAGTTCAAGACCAGCCTGGCCAATATGGTGAAACACCGTCTCTACTAAAAATACAAAAATTAGCCGGACGTGGTGGCGGGTGCCTATAGTCCCAGCTACTCGGGAGGCTGAGGCAGGAGAATTGCTTGAATTCGGGGTGTGGAGGTTGCAGTGAGCCGAGATCACACCACCACACTCCAGCCTGGGCAACAGAGCAAGACTGTATCTCAAAAAAAAAAAAAATTTTTTTTTGAAAATTTGAAAAATTTGTCCTAAAAATAAATGGCTGATATTATTCCCAGAGATATGTTAATAAAGTAAAAACCCACATGATAACTATTTACATAATTGTTAAATACACAGCTGACTCATGAACATGTCTTACAAAGAGATCAATAACAGGAAGTAAACACTACTTTAATATGACTTTGAGGGTGGGTTTGATTCTTGTTTTTCTTGGCATATCCTAAATAACTCCCTCTGTTTCTTCCTGTTAGAATTTAAAATACACAAGAGAAAAGTATCAGGACTTCCAAATTATGCAGTAGCAATATCATTTAACTAGCACTTACAAATTACTGCCACATCTGCAGGTCACCTGTACTGTTATGTAATTACCATTTTTCTTCAATCAACTTTAACTTACTTATAAAACTTACCCTGCTTCTAAGCAATGGCAGTGATGAAAATTGGATTTGGTGTAGTAAATCTATTTTACTCCAGTACTCACTAAAAGAGACACATTCTTGTTCAAAAAAAAAAAAAAGAAAGAAAGAAAAAGCCTCTTTATTTGTGTACTGTGTAAAACCATCTGCTTATCTAGGGTGACATGTATCCCACCATATGAAACATTGTGCGGGTATCTCAGCTTGAGTATTCCAAACCAATCCTTCTCACACTTTTCAAAATGTAAAATTGCACATAAGCTTTTTGATGTAGTTTGGGTCTGTGTCCCCACCCAAATCTCACATCGAATTGTAATCCCCAGAGCTGGAAGAGGGGCCTGGTGGGAGGTGATTAAATCATGGGGGTGGATTTCCCCCTTGCTGTTCTCATAATAGTGAGTGAGTTCTCACAAGATCTGGTTGTTCATAAAAGTGTGTAGTACCTTCCCGCTCTTTCTCTTCCTCCTGCTCCAGCCATGTAAAACGTGCCTCCTGCCTCTTCACCTTCTGCCAGGATTTTAAGTTGCCTGAGGCCTCCCCAGCCACGCTTCCTGTACAGCCTGTGAAACTGTGAGCCAATTAAACTTCTTTTCTTTATTAATTACCCAGTCTCAGGTAGTTCTTTTTTTTTCTTTTTTTCTTTTTTTCTTTTTTGTGGGAGACAGGGTCTTGCTCTGTCACCCAGTGAGCCAAGATTCTGCCACTGCTCTGCAGCCTGGAAGACAGAGCGAGACTTCATCTCGCTCACTGCAACCTCTGCCTCTTGGGTTCAAGTGACTATTCTTCAAGTGACTATTCTCGCTCCAACCAACCAACCAAAACAAAAAAATACATATATATGTATATTTTGTTTTCTCAAAATATACATATATATTTTGTTTTCCCAAACAGTAGATTCACACTAATTTCTATTTTGTAGCCTGCTTTTTAAACTTTATGTCTATAAGCATTTTTCTACAATGTAATTTTTAATAACCACCTAATACAGTCATAGTTGATTTAATTGATCTTCTGCTAACTTTCAGATTTTTAAAATTTTTTGTAGAAATAGGGTCTCACTATTTTGTCCAGGCTGGTCTGAAACTCCCGCCTCCAACTCCCAAAGCACTGGGATTACAGGCCTGAGCCACCACACCTGGCCTTAAGATTGTTTTGATTTTTCAATACCATAATTAGTAAAGCAATGACAATCTTCTGTCTGTGACTAATTCCCTAAGATTACAATACAGGGAGTTAGTAGGTCAAATGGTATGCATATTTTGAAGGTGTATAGGGAAAACAAACCATTTTTTTCCCTCTACTCACACATCTCTCAATACTTCTGATCACCAGATGTATGATTTTTTTTCTCCCCCATCCTGACCAATTCTCCAGCACCAGCTGTGTGTCCTATAATTCAGTTCATGTCTGATACTGACTACCTCGAGTTAGCATCAGATCCCACAGGGTGAGGGCCCAGTCCCACAAGATTGTCCCTCCCTTCAGATGCAATCACAAGTAGCAGGTCCCTAGAAAACCCACAATGTCTGTCTGACTTGGCTACAAATCAGAGGTTCTCACAACCCCTTTCTTGCGTTTGACCATTTGCTAGAGCAGCTCACAGAACATAGGAAAGTACTTTACTTTATTACCTGTTTACCCTAAGGGATACAACTCAGGAACAGAAGGACATTTATCATGTAAGGCAGGGGTCCCCAACCCCCGAGCCCCACAACCCCCAGGCCAGAGGCCAGTATCAGTCCGTGGCCTGTTAGGAATCGGGCAGCAGAGCAGGAGGTAAGCAGCTGATGAGCGAGCATTACTACCTGAGCTCCACCTCCTGTTAGGTTAGTGGTGGCATTAGACTCTCACAGGATCACAAGCTCTATTGTGCATTGCACATGCAAGGGATCTAGAGATCTATGAAAATCTAATGCCTGATGATCTGAGGTGGAACAGTTTCATCCCAAAACCATCCCCCGCCTCCCTGTCCATGGAAAAACTGTCTTCCACAAAACCAGTCCCTGATGCCAAAAAGATTGGGGACCACTAACCTAAGAGACCTCAAAGATGTTAGGAGCTGTGTGCCAGGAAATGAGGGTAGCAACCAAATTTTTTTTTTTTTTTTTTTTAAAGACAGGGTCTCACTCTGTCACCCAGGCTGGAACACAGTGGCATGATCATGGCTCACTGCGGCCTCTACCTCAAGCCTTAGGTGATTCTGCGACCTCAGCTTCCTAGGTAGCTGGGACCACAGGCACGTGCCACCATACCTGGCTAATTTTTTGTATTTATGTAGAGACAGGGTTTTGCCATGTTTCCCAGGCTGGTCTCAAATTCCTGGGCTCAAGCAATCCGCCTGGCTTGGCCTCCCAATATATTTCTTATTATATCACAACATTATAGAAGGCTTTTAATATTTACTACCAAATTACATTTTAGAAGGTTCAGACCAACTACTTACACCCCCACCTAAAATGTATGAGAGTGATCATTTTCATATGTACTACCTGGGTATTATAATTTCTTAGAAACACTGGGTATTATAATTTTTACAGATCTTTGCCAAATTTGTAGGTTATATAAAGTATGATATTGATATTTAAATTTCATTTATTTGATTACTAATGAGAATAATGCCCCTTCCTGCACTCTTTATTTGCCACTTATGGGTTTTTATTCAGAAATTGCCTGTTTATATATTTTGCTATTTCTCTCTTGGGCCTTTTACCTTTTCCTTATTTATTTGTGAGGTTTTAAAGCATTCTCCTAAGCCTGGGCATCATGGTGAAACCCCATCTCTACAAAAAAAAAAAAAAAATTAGCCAGGCATGGTGGTGCGTGCCTGTAGACCCAGCTACTAGGGAGGCTGAGGTAGGAGGATCCCGTAAGCCCAGGGAGATCAAGGGTGCAGGATTAGATGAAGGTATGCATTTTTGGTAAGAATATCATGGAAATTGTGTGCTTTTCAGTACATCATATCTGGGGGTACATGATATAGATTTTTTTTTTTTTTTTTAGTTTTAAGATGGGGTCTGGCTCTGCCACCCAGGCTGGAGTGCAGTGGTGAAATCTTGGCTCACTGCAATCTTTGCCTCCTGGGCTTCAGCGATCCTCCCACCTCAGCCTCTGGAGTAGCTGGGACCACAGGCCCGCAGCACCACATTTGGCTAAGTTTTGTATTTTTACAGAGATGAGGCTTATTATACTGCCTAGGCTGATCTTGAACTCCTGCTCTTCAGGGATCCACCCGCCTTTGCCTCCGAAAGTGCTGGGAATACAGGCGTGAGCCACCACTCCTGGGCCACAGGATTTACATCAGAAAAAAGTCAAGTACTGTACATGAGTTTCAGGAGCAGGAGAGAAATAAGGGAAGAGTTGTATAAAGAAGGGTGGTCGACTGTCTTGCTGGCATTCACTTTCCCCCGTGTCTTGAGATCAGACGTGGCTGTGTGACTTGCTCCGGCAATGAAAGGGGAGTAGAGGAGGAGCGTGTGACCTCCAGGTAGGAGATCTAACAGCCACCATGGAGGCCTCCATGCTTGTTTCCGAGTCCGCCAGAAGACGGACAGTGCTACTGATAGCCCAGATTCCTGAGACAATACTCCAGTAAAGTCACAGCCAATCTGTGATGTAGTGAGAAATAAACCTTTGTTGTTAGCCCTGAGATTTGGGAGTCGTTCGCTGCTGCAGCATAATTGAGCCCATCTGGACTCCATCAGGGAGTTTTCCAACCCGAATAAATGTCCACAATGGGCCATGCAGGGTTCTAGGTGGGTACCCAAAATGTCATGTAAGCTGGGCACACTGGCTCACGCCTGCAATCCCAACACTTTGGAAGGCTGAGGCAGGCAGATCACTTGAGGTCAGGAGTTCAAGACCAGCCCGACCAACATGGTAAAACTCCATCTCTACTAAAAATACAAAAATGAGTTGGGTGTGGTGGTGGGTGCCTGTAATCCCAGCTACTTGGGAGGCTGAGGCAGGAGAATTGCTTATGCCGGGGAGGCGGAGGTTGCAGTGAGCCAAGATCACACCACTGTATTCCAGCCTGGGTGACAGAGCCAGACTCCATCTCAAAAAAACAAAACAAAACAAAAAATGTCATGTAAGATGTGTCATTCTGAGCATAACTTTTCCCTACCTTCCTATCCAAGCAGATGGCAGGTTCTGGGTTCATTGTCTCAGGACGAATGTTAAAGGAAGAATACATTGGTGAATAAGGTTTATCCATATTAAGATTATACTATGTGTCTTTGAATCAAATTCATCTTTGTGATAAAACAAAGAGCCTCTGAGGAAAACCAAAATGAAGTGTTTTCCCTAGGGTTCAGTCCTGGGGCAGCCTAACTGGATTTGGGTGCAAAAAATGTAAAATATTCTCTAACTTTAACCCTCATCAGCCTGACTTTGTACACCAGTTGTTAGGGTCTTCCTAGGCCAGTGGGTGGCTCCAATATTTAAAACTGTAAAAACGAAGCTTTGGTGTGTTCTCTTGTTTCCTCAGTGGTGAGTTCTCCGAATTTGTTTTCTTCCTGCGCTGTTGAGTGATCCTCTTTGCACGGAGACCCCCTGGCTGGATGGCCAGACGTGCCTGCTTGTGGGTCTCACTAAAGGGAGAGGCACAGGATTTTCCCAGCATTAGGGATGCAAACGAGGTGCTGCTGAGCAGAGGGCCCGGTGGCTGCTCTTCCAGACTTGGTATTCTTATCCTCGCTACTGCAGGAAACATGTTCTCTCCGGCCCAGAATGGAGGGTGAGACGGAGACGCATGTGTACGTGGAGCTACGCAGGCATCTGCCAGCTTGGCTGCTCCCCTGCGGCCCCCCAAGTTCTCTCCCTGCAAGTTGCCTCAATAAGTCCCCTCCTGCTCCTGGATTCCACCACTTGCAGCGATGACGGCCTCTTTGGTAGGGCTCCCACCTTTTATGGTAGTATTCTTCCACGCTTGCTAGCAGCATTTTAGGCTGCAGTTTCCCTGTTCAATACGATCCCGTATGTTTTCGTTTTCTCAGAAATGTCTTAGTTTCAGATCCACCAAGGCTTCCCTTTCTTGTTTTAACTTTGCCAATGTATTTTTCTGTTCTTTTTTGTTTTGTATTGTTTTGAGACAGTCTTGCTCTGCTGTGCAGGCTGAAGTGCAGTGGTACAATCTCGGCTTACTGCAACCTCTGCCTACCAGGTTCAAGCGATTCTCCTGCTTCAGCTTCCAGAGTAGCTGGGATTACAGGCATGAGCCACCACACCCGGCTAATTTTTTTTTTTTTTTTTTTTTTTTTTGTAGAGAGGGGATTTCACCATGTTGGCGGGGCTGCTCTCAAACTCCTGACCTCAAGTGATCTGCCCACCTCAGCCTCCCAAAGTTCTGGGATTACCACTATGCCTGGCCTATTTCTCTGATACACACACACACACACACACAAAGTGTATCATTTCTAAGATTTGGTGCAGGAGTAGGGATAGGGAGGATCACATGCTTAGTCCACTAGATAGTTAAAATGTGTTTTTAAAGAGTTTGTCCACTTAAAAGAGGAAACTGCTTAGCAATACAGGTAATTGGTAAGAAACAGTGAAAGTAACGGCTAACATCTATCATTCACTCCCTATCTATGTGAGCTGTCTGCGGGTTACATTTAAATCTCACCACCACTTTATGAGGTAGATACTATTAGTATATTCACTTCACACATGTGGAAATGGGACACAGGTTAAATAACTCGGCTAAGGTTACATCACTAGTATCAAGAAGAGCTAGAAGTTGGGTGGGTGGTCTGCCTCCAGAACCTGGTGTGCAGCCTTTATGCTGTGATGTGTGCTACAAAATGTAAACCCTCCAGGAATTTAAAAAATGGTTACAAAGGCCGGGCATGGTGGCTCACGCCTGTAATCCCAGCACTTTGGGAGGCCGAGGTGGGTAGATCACCTGAGGTCAGGAGTTTGAGACCAGCCTGTCCAATATGGTTAAACCCTGTCTCTACCAAAAATACAAAAAAAAAAAAAAAATTAGCTGGGCATGGTGGCGTGTGCCTGTGATCCAGCTACTCGGGAAGCTAAGGCAGGAGAATCGAACCCAGGAGGTGGAGGTTGCAGTGAGCCGAGATCGTACCAGTGCACTCCAGCCTGGGCGACAGAGCAAGACTCCATCTCAAAGAAAAAAAAGAAAAGAAAATGGTTACAAAGTTAGCATCCCAACTCTGAATAGTGTTTTGTTTGGCAAGGGTCTGAAAGAAGGCAAATCGTGGCACGTCTAAGTAACGGGTGGATATGATGAACCAGTTTGGATCTGTGGTCCAGAACCTTGGTTTTTATTTTCAATCTCTCCCTCACTACTCCTTTACTCCCACCCAGGTGATATGGATGCGCAAAAACTTGGTAGTCATCACTGACTCCACTCTCTCTTCCACACAACTCATCAGCAAACCTTTTATTCCTTTAAAATATAGCCTGACTCTCACCACTTTTTATATCTCCATGGTATCTGGGATCTAGAGATCAGGGTATCAGAATCAAAAAGCTGTCCCCAATTGCCTCTGAAACCCCAGGACGCTGAAGAACCCCAGACTGCTGCTCCAGAGGAACTCTCACATCCCTATGACCCTGCTGGCTGACACAAGACCTGCCAGAGAAAACGGCCTCCCACCCAACCTCTGCCTCCCAGATCTTTCCCTTCCGTGAACTCCACACTTCTCTCTTGGCTTGGAGAGGAATCAGCTTCATTTGATGTATTTCTGTCTCTCTCTTATCTCATTAGACTACCACTTCAGAGAGGGACTGTGCTCCAAGATTTTCCTCTTTCCAGTAGTACCTGGAATGCTGTCATGTGGCATGTAACTGCCACTGGGAACAAGGAAGTTTTCTAGAGGAAAAGCTGAAACCAAATGTGGAATTTCAGCATAACTATCTCATGACATACCCGAAGCGAAATACAGAGATGTGAACACCAAGTTGTTTCTACCTAATTCATTGGACATTTCTTAGCATCTGGGTTTTTAAATGTATGTATTTTTGAAATCACTGTTTTAATCACTGTTTTGATTTAGTTGATAATTTAATAAATTAAATTATTTAAATTACTAGGCCATTTACATGAGTAAATGACAAACATCATTTCTAGTATGAAGTATAGCTCGAAACCACCTTCTTTTTCTTTTAATTCTCAGGGACGAACACCTTTGTCTTCACTGCTACACTCAGTTAATGTTTAGAGCCAATTCGTGCTTATGTTTTGGAAGTTGATGATTTAGACCTCGACAAAAATAAATCCATCTATACTTGGTTTAATCCTAGAAAGTTGTTTCAGTTGTAAACCCTTTTAGAAACAATCCTCAAATAGCTGACATAAGTAAACCTAGCTTTCAGGAAAACATCTGTCTTATTTTGGGGAAGTTCCCAAATCTACACAAGTTCATTTACTTTTATGTCATAGTTGTATTTCCATATTATACAATAAACTGATCTACCAAGAGAAAAAGATACTTTCGATATTAAATGCCAGACACACTATATACCAAGATAATTAATAAATACTAATGCTCTTACAGACATGGAAATACTCAGGTTTAGTCTTGAGTATTTTATTCTATTTGCTGGTTTCTATGGTTGTAAACTGCCACCACGCTTCCCTTTCATAGTATTAGACGTTCTACTTCCTTTTTTTTTTTTTTTTTTGATACGGAGTCTCGCTCTGCCACTCAGGCTGGAGTGCAGTGGCACGATCTTGGCTCACTGCAACCTCTGCCTCATAGGTTCAGGCGATTTTCCTGCCTCAGCCTCCCAAGTAGCTGGGACTATAGGCACCACCACCACACCCAACTTAATTTTTTTATTTTTAGAAGAGATGGGGTTTTACTATGTTGGCCAGGATGGTCTCGAAGGTCTGACCTCAAGTGATCCACCCTCCTCAGCCTCCCAAAATGCTGCGATCGCAGGTGTGAGCCACTGCGCCCAGCCTCTACTGTCTTTTGAAGTAAAAAAAAATTCCTGATTCTGCCCCCACTACAAACACACACACACACACACACACACACACGGAGTACTGCCTCTAAATACAAAACTCCCCAGAATTACAGTTGAAAGATAAATGTTTTATGGTCATAATCTCTCACTCATAGAAACAGGTTTGGATTTTCTCTGTTCCCACCACCCTCTGCAGTAAATATTTGAATCGCTGTGACTAACCATGTGTATGGGCATAAGCCACATAAATCACAGATGAATTCAAATAATCTTCAAGAGACTGGAAGCAAACCATACAGCCTAAAGTTTCTTGTAAAAATAATCTGTAAATCTGTCTTCATCCCTAAACTTTTAGTCACTAAACACAAAGGGTGAAGTAAGATTTAAGACCCCAGAAATCAGATAAAGGTCTATGAGTATCTTGAGCTAAGAATAAGCCCTACATTATTAAAGCGTAGTAAACTTAATTATAAGGCTTCTTCCGCTACACAGCACGGTAACACCTCCCTTATGTGGTGCTCCTTTTGCAATCTCAGATTGCAAAATACAGTTAAAAATTAATTTTTTTTCTTAAAAAAGCCTTTCAAGAGGAAGAATACCTATCACAAAGTATTTCATTTGTGCAAGAGGTAGGAGGCACCCTAATTAACTCCACTGACGTTGTACTGTGTACAGAAATGATAATTGATTTAATAAGCTTGGTTGCCTTATTTTTTTCCTTGACCACTTTCCACTCTTCCTAATATACTGTAAATCAGCAACTTGGAAACAAAATAAGTTAAGGGGTGATAGAAACAAATACTCAGTTGTACGAAAAGGATCAAAAACACAATTCCAGAAAACTACAGGTCTGCAGCCACTTATGATGGGGGGGACATAGTTTATGATGATAGTCCTAAATTACCAAGGCAAAATTAAAGTGGTTTAATATATTCTAAGAAAGCACAAGTGTATGATCCACTTAATACATTCAAACGATTACAGTAAAACAAACATTACTTCTCAGTAAGTTAAGCTTCATTGATCTGAAATATTTACCTACAGGATATGTTTTCTTCCTTGGGAATGCCATAAAATGAACAGACCTGTAATAAAATCAGAGCTCCTAATCTTCACTGAAAGAAAGGGCAATACAAGCTTATAGGGAAGAAATACGAATTTCAATTTCCCACCAATCGTATACATCATAAAGCATCCTGGGACCTAAAACACACATATCACTTAACAATAACGTGTTGCTTGTTAACTTTGGTGCATTGATTAAAAGTTATCTGAAACTTAAGAATCTAGTCACATTAAATATAAATATCCTAGACTTTAGAAATCTGGATTATTTTGGCCAAGTGTGGTGGCTCACGCCTGTAATCCCAGCACTTTTTTCGGGGAGGTAGTGGTGGTTGGGGGCGGTGGTGGTGATCACTTGAGGCCAGGAGTTTGAGACCAGCGTGGCCAACATGGCAAAACCCCGTCTCTACAAAAAACACAAAAATTAGCCCGGTGTGGTGGTGCACGCCGATAATCTCAGCTACTCATGAGGCTGAGGGGCAGGGGGATCACTTGAGGCCAGGAGTTTGAGACCAGTGTGGCCAACATGGCAAAACCCTGTTTCTACAAGAAAAACAAAAATTAACCAGGTATGGTGACCCATGCATGCAATCTCAGCTACTTAGGAGGCTGAGGCACGAGAATCGCTTGAACCTAGGAGGCAGAAGTTGCAGTGAGCAGAGATTATACCACTGGACTACAGCCTGGGCACAAAGCAAGTCTCAAAAAAAAAAAAAAAAAAAAAACTGGATTATTTTGACAACGCCCCCAAAATCATATTAGAGCAGACATTTAGTGTCCATGGCCTAACTTTTTAAAGTATATGATGAGATTATAATTAGGACAATTTGGGACATGATTAATGTTTGAAAAAAGAAAACAGTACTAGGCTTTTTCTTGGTCTTTGGAAGCAATGACGACTACTTACATAGTAAGTAGTCATAAAAATGTTCTGAAAATTTAAGAACAGGTAGGACCTTGCCTTTAGATCAGCAGTAGTCTTAAATGTCAACAAAACCTTCTATGACTGTTTTTGTAAAAGATTTTGTAAAAATTCTACTTCCCAGATTACCAATCCTTTTACTGTAGCTCAGAATCACAGGGCTGCATTGTAATATCTGTTACTATGGTTTCCATTTTATTTTGGAATGGAAACTTCTGCAAGTCTAACATTACACCAATGTCATCTTGCTTTATATCACATTATTAAAATGATTAATGCACTTTACAACGAAAGTGTGCAATATATTTTCATTTCAAAAACACCCACAAACTAAAATAGGTATTTAAATTCTTTATTGTTTCATCATCAAAAGTTTTCATTCCATAGAAGAATGGTAATGCTGTATCAGTGCATATTCTATGGAAAATTCATATCTCAAGTAACTAGCCTAGAAATCAGAGACAGCACTATGTCAAGCTAGTGTACAAGGTCAAAGACACAATGCTGCCAATGCAATTAGTATATAGAAAGAATATGCAGCTGCTAGAAAAAGAGTCTATGGCCAAGTGGATAAAACAGTAGCAGTGCACTGCACTGACATCTAGAACAGAAAATGGGGAAGGACTCGAGAATGCACTTCCTGCAAAAAAAGTCCAGTAGATCACAGGCACAAAGAGTTCCCAACTGTCTCACCAGCTGTCTAATTCATGTGTACCTGCACCTTCCTCTTCAAGTCTGAACATTATAATACCACAAGCCACTTTCAGCCTCAAGTGTGAAGACTCCAGCCACATGCCGATATTTCATCCTGATATTTCATTCTGCTTCCCGTCATCTCATATCTAAAAGTCATGGCTTAAGTTAGGCAATAAAACCTGTGGCTTTAGGCATCTTTAGTAAAAAAGGTGAACAAACCCCAAATTTATTCCCATCTTCTTGAGAAATAAACTTCATAAAACAACAAAAGATAGCTGTCATGATTACTGAGTTTTGGCTGATGGCGAAATAATTTTTATGTAAGTATACTGAATAAACATACAAACAAATATTCTTAACAAAATACTGTCAGACCAACTTGAATGTTTGTATAACCCACTCCCGAAAAAAGTCCTGATAATTGTTAGATGTAAACGACCATTACAAATTGATCATGCCTAGTTACTGGGAATTTTTTGGTCACGTATGTTTCTGAAGCTGCTATATAGCTGGACTTGGCTACTTTGTATTAACTCACACAACAAATGCCTTTTTTAAGGAAACAGCAGATCTATCATGATGAAATCAAAATCAAAACAGTTCAGAGGTATACAGGAGACTTGTCTAAAATACTTTTAAATTACATATGATATAACCTTAAAGAATAAGAACTACCATTACCATGGTCTAAATCTTAAACTGTTAATGCATGAATTATCTGTAAGACTAACAAGTTACTTGTTAATCATGGCAAGGCCTTGTCGGGGAGGGGGCATTCTGAATGTATGGCATAGCAATTATTTTCCAGGTAAGTAAACACTTCTAAGTGTTATTAAACTATATTTGAAAAGTTATTTTATGTAATATATACAACATACAAAATAAGTCAAAAGGAGGAAGCAGAGGAAGGTTTTCTGGCATATATGATGCAAACATACAACTGTCCCTCATCAGTAGTGGTTCCATGTATGTCCATTTTAACAGGGTAAAACATGAAAGGTTGATAGGAGATCACAAAGTTCACTTATAAATAGAAACAGGATTCAAAAACTGCAATTTCAATGTCATTTCTTCCCACATTGCAACTCACTCTAACGATAATAAACATAAATAAAAACCTTATCTCAAAAATCTGTTTTTACACCCTTACCTTAAAGTTTAACATAAATTCTTCTAACAATTGAGAAGAAAAGCACTCCTCTGTAGCAATTCCATAAAATAATTTTCAATTCACAAAACACCTGTCATTAGTAAAACCAGCAACTCTTATGGAGGGCATGGGCATTAACACTTGGCCCCTCTGAGGTATAAATGCAGCTATATTTGCACTGAGTATATAGTCTATAACGTATGCCAACCATCTGCCTGTTTGCATAACATTGGGAGTGATGTCATCCTGACTGATTGAAAACTTACTTTTACAATTTTTTGTAATAATGGAGGCTAAATAATTTTAAGAGAAAAGATGTACTTGCCCAGTAATACAGCCGGCAGAATTCTGAATTCCTAACCAATATAAATGATTACATTAAAAAAGTGTTTAACATTGCATATTGATTCCAAAAAAATCAACCAAACAGGAAAAACACATAAATATTTAAATTCAGCAGGACACCACAAAAAGCATACTATAGATAAGTGTGAAATCAGTCAGGCTTTTCCAAAAAAGAAAATCCTTTTAATCCTTCAGCAAGTCTCTGTGAAAATAGTACGCTTACAATAAAAGTGAGAAGGGAGCACCTAAAATACCCCCAACAGGCTTGCTATATCATACAGCATTAACTGCCCCGTCTCCTGTGTGCGTGAATGGCCAATGAATGACAGGAAGTCCATTTGACAATAGTTCAGTAATTTCTTTTCACCACTGCTGCCAGCTGAAGTCGTCATTGCTTCCAAAGACCAAGAAAAAGCCTAGTATAGTTGCAAAGATGACTGTGTTTCCTGTGAGAACAAGTGCACAAGCTCCCCACTCAATCTATGGAAATAAGATACACTCAGTTAACAGGCATGAAAAACAAAAGGAAAATGAAAAAAAAAAAAAAATCAAGGTTCCAATCGTATCCTAATTATGATCTAAAAGAAACATGGCTTGTAACAGTAATTGTCACAGTGCTGAACACATACTTAGTGGTGCTTTTATACTACTGTTTTCATTTACCATTGGTTCCTTTAAAAAGAAAGTCAGGAAATGACCATTCAAAAACAAGCTTGACTTCTGGGCTATGATGAAGCAGCATAAAATTCTACAAGTTTCTGTTTATAAAGGAATGTGCTTACTCTTCCTTAATCTAAAAATCTGTCTAGAGTAGATTAAATTTTAGCATATCACAGATGGAAACACACCCGTGTACATTCTTTTGAAGGGGTGGGAAAACAATTGCCTTCTCCATATGGCTGTCTTCTCTACCTCCCCAGAGATGAAGGCGCCAAGTGTGGATCAGTGAGTTTGGGAGGAAGAATTGAGTACCCATAGCCAGCCCCTTCCCCTCTTCAGTGCTCTTCCGCCTGCAGAGCACATACATCTTTTCAGGTCTTCCAGATTTTAAGTTTTACAGGATAGGCCTGGGTTGTTCAGCACTGGGGGAGTTGATATGCTCAACTCTGACAGTTAAGTATTAGCAAGCCAACAGCTGCTGCAGATCCAAGGCACGTTCTTAAATATCTCTTTTTTTTAGTTAACAAGAACAAATAATAAAGTGAGATTTTAATCTCTGTCTTCTAGGCTCTTATGTCTTTCATCTCTTTTCATATCATTAACAAAAACTTTGCTTGAGAAAAATTTAACACATGTTCAATATAAAATCATTAATGGAAGAAGATAATCACTTACCAGATGCGCTCTGGCAAATACAATAGGGAGTCCAAAAGCTGACACAACAATGCCTGTTGTAAGAAAGATGGCAAGTTCCTTACAAGCGTTACTCATAGCATCTGTATCATCCACTAATCTTCTTGCTATGCAGTATGGAATAGGTGAAAGGATGTAAAAAAAAAGAACAAAGAGGGGCCAGTATTTGCTAGAAAAAGAAAAATAAGTTAATGTAATTTTTGCTATGTCATTTTCCTAGACACAAAATACGGTCTTTTTAAAAAAATCAAGATTCATTCCCTTGACTTCTAATGGATACCCAACCTTAGCATAAATCGGAAACAACCCTAAACTTCCCTTACATCACAAGGAACTCCCAAATTACAGAAATCAAAATACAGAAAAGCAGCTAAAAGTAATTTGGAACACTTTCGGTCAGAATATAGAATTTATCACAATAAAAATAGATGGCTTTTATTCTACCATCTAGTTAATTGTATTGTACCACAGTCATTTCCTGGTTTTGATAACTATAGTTATGTAAGATCTTACGACTCTGGCAAGCTGTGTGGAGGGTACAGGGGATCTCTGTGTATGATTTTTGCAACTTCTTCAGAATCTAAAATTGTTTCAAAATAAAAAGTTAAAAAGAAATAGATGCCCTTAAAACTACCATAGAATAAAATACATATCATGGTGGAGATCTGATTATACAGAGGCTTTATGATAAGCAGCTATTTATGTTTCCTAAATTTATTTTTATTTTTATTTTTTTGAGACAGAGTCTGGCTCTGTTGCCCAGGCTGGAGTGCAGTGGTGTGATCTCGGCTCACTGAAACTTCTGCCTCCTAGGTTCAAGTGATTCTCCTGCCTCAGTCCCGCTGACTAGCTGGGATTACAGGCGTGCGCCACCACGCCCTGCTAATTTTTTATTATTAGTGGAGATGAAGTTTCACCATGTTGGCCAGGCTGGTCTTCAACTCCTGACCTCAGGTCTAGGCCTCCCAAAGTGCTAGGATTACAGGTGTGGAGCCACTGTGCCTGACCATTTCCTAAATATTTTAAGAAAAAAAATTAAAAATTGAATATATGCTTAAGAAAAATAATTCAAACAGTACAAAAGCACAAAAAGACTAAAAGTTCTCCAAATCTCCTCTTGCCCACTCTCCTATTGAGCTTCTCAGGGACTCTTCCACATTTCCACATAAACTTTAAAATATGAACGGGTCCCTGCAGTTTCCTAACAGTGTGTCTTGAACATATTTACATGTTAGCACTTACAGCTCTTCCTCATTCTTTTTAAGACTGCCTAGTATTTCCATTAATAGATTTACTATAACGTAACCATTTTTCTTCTGAAGGACATTTAGGATGTTTCCAGAATTTTTTTTGGCTCTTATAAATAAGGCTCAGATGAACAAAACAAAACCAAAAACCAAAAAATAAGGCTGCTTGAACATCCATACTCTCCCCCACTAAATGTATCTATGTAAACATCTGCCAGTGGGTTTGCATGAGTGAAAGGGCTACCTCAAAGAATATATACTTTGAGAGCTACCAGCAAAGTTATCTCCAAGAAAACTACCTATGTGTACTCTCCCACAGCACAAAAGAGTGCCTGCTTGCACTGTCTCTTGTCTTTGCCAATGGATTTGGCTTAGTTTTGAGTGAGGCTGGGGATATTTTCATGTGCTTATTAGCAATTTGTAGTTCTCTTTTTGTATTTTTTTTCTATTGAGTTGTCCATTGTTTTCTAATTTATCTAAATGTTAAAATGCTAACTTTGAGAAGTTCTTTCTATCCTAAGGAAAGCAATTTTTGTTTTTTGTTTTTTTTTTTGGAAACGGAGTCTTGCTTTGTTGCCCAGGCTGGAGTGCAGTGGTGTGATCTCGGCTCACTGCAACCTCCGTCTCCTGGGTTCAGGTGATTCTCCTGCCTCAGCCTCCCGAGTACCTGGGACTACAGGCATGCGCCACCATGCCTGGCTAATTTTTTTTGTATTTTTAGTAGAGATGGGGTTTCACCATGTTAGCCAGGCTGGTCTCGAACTCCTGACCTCAGGCAATCCTCCCACTTTGGCCTCCCAAAGTGCTGGGATTACAGGCGTGGGCGAGCCACCGCGCCTGGCCGGAAAGTAATTGTTTACATCTCTTTTTTTTTTAGTCAATTGTGCTTTGACTGCTTATGGCATTTTTTTTGCAAAAAGACATTTTAAATTTTCTTGTAATTAGTATTATCAATAGGTGTTAAAAACTGAGCAGGAGGGCTGAGGTACTGTGTAGCTATCTTGCCATTGCAGACTCAGCAGTAGTGAAAGAGCAAGTAACAGCCAAAAGTCTTATTTGCATTTTGGTGTCCTAAAATATTTAGAAACAAATTTTAAGTGATGATTTTTACAAAGGTATGTGTTTGGTAAGTGAACATTTCTCTGCTTTACTTTTATAGTAGTAAAAAAAAAAAACAACTTTTTTAAGCTTTAAAAGTAGAAAAATTTTACCCTTAAATATTCAGAAAGACAAACATTTTACATACTTGTATATTGGAAGGGCACATCCAAGCATCAAAAACATCAGTCCGATCGCTCCTCCAAAGGACAAACTAATCAAAGCTACAAAGCAAATAAAAAGTGCAATAGGAATATAAATTAGTTAAATAAATATTATTTTATTAATATCAGCAGTCTGAATATTATCTGTAACCTCAGAAGCAAAAATCCCTCAAACGTATTAATAGTAAATTGCCATCAAAAGTGTAAGTTATCTAGTCTTAGAATAAGTCTTCTGTGGTATCTTCAGGGCAAAATAAAGTGACATTGACTTTTCTTGTTTTGTTTTGTTTTTGAGATGGAGTTTCAGTCTTGTTGCCCATGCTGGAGTCCAATGGCTCGATCTCGGCTCACTGCAACCTGTGCCTCTCAGGTTCAAGTGATTCTCCTGCCTCAGTCTCCTGAGTAAGGTGGGATTACAGGCATGCACTACCACGCCCTGCTAATTTTCTATTTTTAGTAGAGACAGGGTTTCTCCATGTTGGTCAGGCTGGTCTCGAAATCCCGACCTCAGGTGATCCACCTGCCTTGGCCTCCCAAAGTGCTGGGATTACAGGTGTGAGCCACCGCACCCAGCCAGTGACACTGATTTTTAAAGCTCTAACCTACTGCTAGTATACCCCACCACATTCCCCAATAGCTGGTTCCCTTTCTAAAGAGTCACAGTCCACAGGCTCAATGCTCTTCTGGGCATTAGAATTATATTTACTTCACAGATCACTACAGTTTTGAAAAAGCAGTATATGGAGAAACTCCACATTCTCAAGGTTACTGGACTTTAAAAGCCTCATACTATAGGAAAACCTCTTCTAATCAGCTCCTGTTTCTTGCAGATATACTCTCAATATGCATAAAACTGACCAGAAAAAATGCCTGAGGATATTTGTAGTTAATGATTTTAATCAATTAATTTTGTTGCAGATCTTTAAATCGTTTGCAAAAGTAGAGCTGGGTTTCCTTCCCTAATCTACATTAGAAAATCTGTAGGATAATGGGTTATAATCCCTCTGAGGTACCACTATTTTAAGGTGTTATTATAAGCAATAGATGCATTCTACAGGTGAAACATAGTTTCTAAAGCTACACACACACACAGAGTAGTACATTTTAAGGTGCTCTCACATGTTAGTGAATACAAACAACTTTCTTGAATAGGCATAATCAATGACCTAGACTAAAGCAAAGAAATAAATGATAGCCGAGTGCAGTGGCTCATGCCTGTAATCCCAGCACTTTGGGAGGCCGAGGTGGGCAGATCACCAGGTCAAGGGTTTGAGACCTACCTGGCCAATATGGTGAAACCCTGTCTCTACTAAAAATACAAACAATTAGCTGGATGTGGTGGCACATGCCTGTAGTCCCAGCTACTCGGGAGGCTAAGGCAGGAGAACTGCTTGAACCCGGGAGGGGGAGGGAGGTTGCAGGGAGCCTAGACTGTGCCTTTGCACTCCAGCCTGTACTACAGAGCAAGACTCCATCTCAAAAAGTAAATAAATACTGATAAATTTATGTTGAGTTCTATATAACCTGTATTTCTACAGTTACAGTGGCTAAGAAAATAACTAGTTTTGTTATTGTTAGGCCATTTTATTAAAATTCAGAAGTTAAAATTCGAAAGATTTGAAGAAAGTCTAAAAGTTACCAGGACAAAGGCTAACAAAGAGAAACCAAAATGAACAGGAAACAGGTTAAACTTTGCCAAGTACTACTGATGTACTCCGCAGAACTAAAATGGTTGTCATCAAGGACGCCCAATGACATAGTGGCTTGGCAGATTTAGTTTTTGGTTAGATCGCTGATGCAGGTCATGTCAACCCCGAACACAGTCACTTAGTCCTGAACACCATTCTATTTCCAGCTACAGGAAAAGAATTGCATTTTTATTTTACAGCAAACGAGGCACTTCAAGTTTACAGGGGAATGCAATATAAACTGTAAGGAAAATTACGGAATTTACCATTTGTTTTCTTCAGTTCCAAACTGGTTCTCATGACCGGGCCCTGCCCGCCTCTCTTGTGATGTGTCACACCAGACTACTACAGTGTCCCTGAACCCTCACTTTAGTTACACTGGCCCTCTTTCCTTTCCTGGAAATCAGCAGTCTCGCTCACTCACGTGGCCTGTGCATACTGTGTCCCTTCTGCTTCAGACATTTTTTTCATTCACTGAAGAAATATTCACTGAGCACTAAATATGTGACAAGCACTGGGGATACAACAGTGAATGACGCATGGCCCTTTCCCACTCCTCTCCACTTTCTTCCAACTTAACTCCTGCTTTTCCTTCAGATCTCAGCCTCTTGGGTAGCTGGGACTCCAGGCACACGCCACCATGCCCAGCTAATTTTTTTTTTTTTTAGTAGAGATGGGGTTTCATCATGTTGGTCAGGATGGTCTCAATCTCTTGACCTCGTGATCTGCCCGCCTCGGCCTCCCAAAGTGCTGGGATTATAGGCATGAGCCACCGCACCTGGCCCCAGTGAAGTTTTTCCAAACCTTCTGACTAGACCAATTCCCTGTTATATTCATTTATTCATTCCTCTAACAAACATCTATGGAGCACCTAATGTGTGTCAGATACTGTTCTTGCTACTGGAGACAGAGCAACGACAACAATCAAAGCTTTTGCTCTCACGGAGCTTATGTTCTAGTGGGAGAAGAAAATGATTTTTAACAAGCAAGCAAATAAATGTCAAGTGATGACAAATGTCAGGGAGTGCTATCATCTAGACACAGTGGCCAGGGGAGGCATCTCTGATGAGGCATCACCTGAGCAGAGATCTGTGTGAAGAGAGGGAGGAAATCACATGGATATTTGGGATGAGTATTCCAGGCAGAGACGCATGTATGCTGAGCCCCTCTGTTCACTGAATGCCTCTCCTTTGCTCAGTTATCAGCTGTGATTTCCTACTGGTTTGTATTTTGTCCTTCCTTCTCAACTGTCCATTTCATAAGAAGGGGGAGCAAGTTTTTCTGTTGTGATGGTCGTGCCCTGGCTCTTAACACTCAACAAATATTTGTGGAATGAATGTAGCAGAGTGGAAGCAGCATGGAACTGACAGTAAGGAGGGTCTGAGGCCCTAACAGCTACTAACTAGTTGTCCAAGTAATTTATGAGTCTCAGTTCTTCCTCTTTAAAACGACAGTTGGACTAGATCTTAAAAGCAGATAATTTTCTGAACACTAAAGGTACTGTTAAGACAGCTAAGTCCATTACTATAAATACTACCTAGTAACACCTATCATTCAGAAGCCATTTATATGCAACTTAGAATCCTGGAGAAAACAAAGGCCACTAAAAAAAAGACAAAATAGATGTTACAAAGCCCATACTAAAGCCAATATTCTCTATAAAAAGACCCTTAAGGCCAGGCGCGGTGGCTCAAGCCTGTAATCCCAGCACTTTGGGAGGCCGAGACGGGAGGATCACGAGGTCAGGAGATCGAGACCATCCTGGCTAACATGGTGAAACCCCGTCTCTACTAAAAATACAAAAAACTAGCGCCTGTAGTCCCAGCTTACTCGGGAGGCTGAGGCAGGAGAATGGCGTAAACCCGGGAGGCGGAGCTTGTAGTGAGCTGAGATCCGGCCACTACACTCCAGCCTGGGCGACAGAGCGAGACTCCGTCTCAAAAAAAAAAAAAAAAAAAAACCCTTAAGTTCTTATTTATATTAATTCATTTTCATGACACAGTTGTTAGGTGGGAATTCAGAGTACAACACATTTTTATTTTAAAGAATCACCTATGCTCACTTATATATTTTTCAGTAGGTAAATCATACACCCAGAACAAAAATTAAGTAAAAAGGAACTTTCCCTTCCCAAAAGTAATCACTATTACCTGTATACCTTGTGACACAAAATTTTCTAAGTTTGATTATCTTGCTTCCCACATTGAAACAAATGGGAACTAGGAGAAAGAATTGCATACAAGTAAGAATTGCCCTCTGACAGGAGGCAGGAAGCAAAAAAAAAAAAATATTTAAACCAGGAAGAAAAATCTCAAAAAGCATGTTTATGGTAATCTCTGCAAGAGGCAAGCCACCGTAGGACCATGACAGCCTCTGAAGGTGACTGTTCTGTGACAGAACAGTCATTCATGTTCTTATCAAAAGAGAAGGTATAAACTGACTACACTCTTGCAAAGTTAATGAAAAATGATTCCTTAAAAAAAAACAACAAGGTCTAAAATGAGATAAGGCTCAAGTATCAAAAAAACAATTTTAAAAACATAAACCAATATTGTCTTATTATAAGTGTTATGAATAGGAATATTGGAATAACATTAATATATTTATTTATGCCTGAGATTCCAATTCCTTTTAAATGCTGTTGTATAATGAAAAAGTAAGGTCC
>NW_012115522.1:1276835-1278900 GCF_000951035.1 Colobus angolensis palliatus
TCACTCTGTTGCCCATGCTGGAGTGCAACAGCGTGATCTTGGTTCACTGCAACCTCCACCTCCCAGATTCAAGCAATTCCCTGCCTCAGCCTTCTGAGTAGCTGGGATTACAGGTGCCTGCCACCATGCCCGGCTAACTTTTTTGTATCTTTAGTAGAGACGGGGTTTCACCATCTTGGACAGGCTGGTCTTGAACTCCTGACCTCGTGATCCACCCCGTGGAGACGGGGTTTCTCTATGTTGGTCAGGATGGCCTCCAACTCCCAACCTCAAGTAATCCGCCCGCCTCGGCCTCCCAAAGTGCTGGGATTACAGGCGTGAGCCACCGCGTCGGGATTAAATACTAAATTTTTAAAAAATATTCATAACACAGTTTGATGTGACAGCTCATCTCCCAGTCATACCAAATAAGGTAGCCGATTAGAGGTTAAATAAATTGCTTATCAGTATTCTCAAAACTTGTAGTTTCTTCAATCTTATGAAATTGGCAACTAGGCAGATTTATATTTACATTTCATCATTTGTATACAAACTGTTTCTTAAATGACACATCAACAAGGCAAGAATTCATATAGTAATTGTGTGACGCAACATTTGGAAGGCAAAGCTTAGATAAGTCTGGTTTCTACTCCCAAAGCCTCTAGGCTAGGGATGGAGTAGCCCAATTAGCTAGAAAAACTCTCTAGAGACAAGATGCTGACTCTGTGATTACAAAGAAATTAGAGTAGAAGGAGGGACCACTTCTCTAACCTGGGAGTTACCAGAAAATCCAATATATCAAAAAGTAATAGACAAAAGGCTCAAGAAATGCCTAATGGTCTCTAATTATAGCAACACTCCTTCCTAATATAAAGATGATATTAGGCCAAGAGAAAGAAACATACTGACTCACAACAACCAGAAAATCCTGCTGAAATCAAAAGTGCAATTCACCTGAGGCACCTTCGTCGGTTTAATGCAGTATTTCCCTAGGTCTGGAGAAGTAAATTACAGAGCGATTTTCTTAAGCGACTCCCGCATTAATGACACTGAAGAAACGGGGAAGAACAGGGAAACAGGCAACATCCTAAAAACCACAGCAATTCACAATAACTGCCTTTCACATAAGGGTTAAAAGAGTCTATTATAGTTCAAAAGGAGATTACAAAAAGTATCCCAGTTGCTTAAATGACAAGGTTTTATATGGGAAATGAAATGTTTCCAGACATTGAAAATAAACAAGAAACAGTAAGACCGACCCTGAGAAAAAAACTCGATTAAGTTTTCCTTAGAGAAGAAAAAATACAAAGAAAACCACTGCTCCCAAAGTAGTTCCTGCTTCCTGCCTGACTGCCCTTCTACAAAGCGGCAGGTCAAGAAATCAATGTAATTAGTTAAGCAGTAGTTGAAAACTTTGCTTCTCATTACACTGACAACAAAACTACCTAACAGTTGGAACAAATGCAACATTCCTTTTTTAAAAAGAAAATACATGAATAAGCCAGTAGTTTTTCATTAAGTTGTAACACTATTTTCTCTTCTAAAAAAAAAAGAAAGAAAGAAATACTTTGCAATTTGAAAAAGCCTCAGGGTGCAACTGCAGAGAGGGAAGTGAGCCAAGAGCACTTTGGGGTCGCTACGGGATCCACTCTAGGGTCCAGACACCTCAGATGAAAATGCACCGGTTTCGGGAGCCTGTAAAGCTTCCGGCGCGGGCGGCTGGGGTGGACGTGGGGCTCGAGGTTTCGGGGAGACCCGTGCAGTGCCCGCAGCCCGCATTTGTGCCTTTCGGTGGAAAATGACTGGTTTTCCATAGCTGGCATCTCCAGCAGCCTCAGCCTCCTCAATCCCACGCTCTGCCTGCCTCTCTCTTGGATGCAAACTCCTGCAAAACGTGTGTGGCCGCCCAAGTCGCGACGGGACTCCTCACTGACCGCCAACCACTTCATATTTTGTCCAGGGTACACGATAGGTGGGAGAGAGGCTGCCGAAATCGGCAGAAAGTGGGGGCTGTCGGGGGAAGCCGGAGTCGCAACCGTCCCTTGCCTGAGGGCGCCGCGCCCACCTCCGGGCCAAGGGCAGGGCC
>NW_012115522.1:1279291-1282756 GCF_000951035.1 Colobus angolensis palliatus
CCCCTGCCTCCCTTCTTGGCCGGTCTGCAGATCGCTGCCGGCCGAGGCTTATCACCTCCGGCCGAGGCTTATCAACCGCCGGCCGAGGCTTGCCGCCGCCGCCCCGACTGGGGGAATGAGCCGGCGCCAGGTCTTGAATTCCCGTCAGGGCCGGTCTGGGGGCTCCCTGCTGAAGCCCCTGTCCCTGATCCCGCAACCTCCCGCGTGCTTTGGGAAGGGATCGCGGGTGGCGGCCGTCCTTTGGATGCACGTGTGATGGCTTTTGGCTTAATTTCACATTCTTTGTTTTGTTTTTTGACACAGGGTCTCTGTCGCCCAGGCTGGAATGTGATCACGGCTACTGCAGCCTCTGTCTCCAGGGCTCAAGTGATTTTCTCACGTCAGCCTCGCAGTAGCTGGGACCACAGACTTGAGCCACCATGCCTGGCGTTTGTTTTGTTTTGTTTTGTTTTTTGTAGAGAGGGGGCGGGGTGTGAGACTCTCACCTCGTTGCCCAAACTGGTCTCCTGAGCTCAAGGATCTCCCCTCCTCAGCCTCCCAAAGCGCGGGGATTACAGTGTGATACCCTACCTTGTTTTAACCTGATTGACTCTCTCTTAGCTGAGAGAGCTGGACAGACTCCATTTTGGTTTCTTCGCTTGCAGACCCTTGTCCCCCTCCGTTAAGGACATAACTGGTGCAAGCTGACTCCAAGCACATCCAGGAATGCGCTTATTGATAAGATACTGCGGCAAGCTGTACCAGCAGCTCCTGGGGACGTGCTCAGTTGATGGTACCCAAAGCCCCTGCGTTTATCACTTTGTGATAATTTAAGACCCATGCACCTAGAACTGTTTATTTTCCTGTAACTGTTTCTGTAACCATTTATCTTTTAACTCTTTGCCTGTTCTGCTTCTGTAAATATTGCTTCAGCTAGACTCCTCCCCGATTTAGACCAAGGTATGAAAGGAAATCTAGCCCCTTCTTCAGGGCCAAGAGAATTTTGAGCTCTAGCCGTCTCTCGCGTCTCTCGGTCGCCGGCAATAAAGGACACCTGAATTAGTCTCAAAGTGTGGTGTTTCACTCGGTTACAACAGGTTTCGCCATGTTGGCCAGGCTGGTCTCAAACTCCTGGCCTCCAGTGATCTGCCCACCTGGGCCTCACAAAGTGCTGAAATTACAGGCGTGAGCCACTGCGCCTGGCCCTCAAAAAATGTGTAAACAATTTTTTCTACTTATAAATATTTACATTTCCCAGACCAGGAAGAGGAGGCAACTCTTACGCCCCAGTAAACAGCATTTTTTTGCCCCAGTAAACAGCATTTATTGGAGTCTGTGAAAACGTTACTAAAGTAGACCTTATCTTTCATTAGTTTTCCCCTATGTATTTACCTTGTTACAATCTACTGCCCCACATCTCTACTAAAAATACAAAAATTAGCCGGGTGTGGTGGCGTGTGCCTGCAATCCCAGCTACTCGGAAGGCTGAGGTGAGAGAACTGCTTGAATGTGGCAGGCAGAGGTTGCAGTGAGCTGAGATTGTGCCACTGTACTCCAGCCTGGGCAACAACTAGAAGTCCAAACTCTTTCCTTTGTTTACTTTTCCATAATGCATCACCCTTTGTTAAAATGATCCAAGGTCCCAGGCCTAATTACTTTTTGAGTTTTCACTTCTTTTCTGTGAAGACTCCTTGTGCATGCAAAATAAACCTTTTTTTTTTTTCCTGGTAATCTGTACTTTGTTAGTTTAATTCACAGTTCTCAGCTTCTGAATCTAAGAGGGTAAAGGAAGTTTTTATCCTTTCCTACACTAGGAAAGATGGGTAAATAGTCCTATGAAAACTTTTGATTACGATCTGCCAGGGAAAATTTCCCCCAAGGAGAGACAACACAGGGATGAATAAATGTGTTAATAGAGAAGGGAAAAGCCATCACAGGTGGTGGAGTGTGTTGTGTTTGTGTGTGTGTGCGTGCATGTGTGTGCGTGTTTGTGTGTGTACGTGTGTGCGTGTTTGCGTGTGCATGGGTGTGTGCGTGTTTGTGTTGTGTGTGTCCTTGTGTTTGTGTGTGTGCGTGTGTTTGCATGTTTGTGTATGCATGTTTGTGTGTGTGCGTTTGTGTCTGCGTGTATGTGCGTGTGTGTGTGTGCCTGCGTGTTTGTGTGTGTGTGCATGTTTGTGTGTGCACGTGTTTGCGTGTGTGTACGTGTGTGTGCGTGTGTGTGTGTGGTGTGTGTGTTTGTGTTATGTGTGTTTGTGTGTGTGTGTTTGCGCGTGCACATGCATGTGTGTGTGGTGGGGAGTTAGGAGCTTTGGCAGCAAATGGAGCAAGGAGCTTGCTTGGTCCCTTGGAGAGAAGAGAGGTGGCCAATGGGGTTGGTCAACGTTGGGGTGGGGCAGCATGCTTATATAGTAGGGCCGTACACAAGGAGTTTTGGCTTTTCTCTCTGAGCAATAAAAATCTTTTGAAGGTTTTAAAAGGAAGTAGGAGGGGGTGAGCTACATACGATTTGAATTTTTAATTTTTTTTCAGTCATCAGACTAAGATAAAGTGGCGTATAAGACTTTGTTGAGTGAATGTTTAGAAGAGATATTTCCAATATGCTTTTAAATTAGAGCAACTGGGAAGTTTGAGGCATTACCCACTCCACTTCTCTCTACTATTTCTAGAGTTGAATTACAATTTAAACAATAACAACAACAACAAACAGGTCACTTCTTGAGTCTTAATGCACCAAATGAGTCTATGGGTGTTTTGTAGGAGAGTAGATGTTTTTCTGTTCAAGTTAGTGCAGAAAGATCTACCATCTCTTTCCTGTATCATGAAAAAAATTTCCATTCAAGGATGTGGTAACAAAACCACAAGGCACACCTGAACATATGCCATGGAAATGCACGCTGTTTACACGGAATCTGTGAGCCACCAGCTCCTTTCCCTAAACTACTGAAGCAGGCATATGCGTCCTTCTCCCCAGCCATCTTGAATGGATAGGTAGAATTCCTGGAGAAGTGAATAATTCTGTCTCACATGTCACCCACCACAACACCTTTTCTTGTTTTGTTCTTTGAACCCACAATATCTGAGACAGGTCTTAGTCAGTTTAGAAAGTTTATTTTGCCAGGGTTAAAGACGCGCCCTTGACAAGCCTCAGGAGGTTTCGATGACCTGTGTCCAAAATGGTTGGGGCATAGCTTGATGTTATACATTTTGGGGAGACATGAGACAGCAATAACTGTATATAAGGTGTACATTGGTTCGGTATGCGAAGGGGGACAACTCAAAGTGGGGAGGGGGCGTCCAGGTCATAGGTAGATAAGAGACAAATGGTTGCTTTATTTTTTATTTTTTTGAGACCGAGTCTTGCTCTGTTATCCAGGCTGCAAGCTGGAGTACAGTGGTGTGATCTCGGCTCACTGCAACCTTCAACTCCTGGGCTCAACTGATTCTCCTGCCTCAGTCTCCCGAATAGCTGAGATTACAGGTGTC